>NC_092814.1:195265300-195430300 GCF_023375885.2 Dermacentor andersoni
AGGACCGGAGTAGCGAGACATTAGTTTTTCCGAGAGGCCGACGCGGCGGGTGGGAGACCATAGAGGGAAAAGATCCCCGAGAACATAGTCGGCGTCACGGTGACGACTGCCGTAAATGCTTTCCTGCTTGTTCTGAGAAGCACAAAGGTGGCGGTGAGCAACCTGGCGTGCTTTTTTGGCTCGGGCAGCGACATCGCGAGCATACTCAGGCACGGACTTTTAAGGCGTAGGCAGTAGTGTATCAAAAGGCAATACTGGATCTCGGCCGCACAACAAATAAAATGGCGAGTAACGTGCTGTGTTTTGGAGTGACGAATTCTACGCGAATGTGACGAAAGGGAGAGCAGCATCCCATCACGATGGTCATCAGAAACATTCATATAGAGCATGCTGTTGTTGTTCGATCAAGCCGCTCCGTAAGACCGTTCGTCGGCGATGGCATGCATTGGTAAGTTTGTGTTTGGTAGAATAAAAACGGAGGAAGTCGTTCACAACTGTAGAGAGGAAGGAGCGACCCCGGTCGGTAAGAAGTTGACAAGGAGGGCCGTGGTGAATAATGATGCTGTGCAACAAGAAGTCGGCTACGTCTGTAGCACAGGAGTTTGGAAGGGCTCAGGTGATCGCGAACCGAGTTGTATAATCAGTCGGGACAGCAGTGCACTTGTTGCCTGAGTCAGGTGTGGGGAAAGGTCCCAGGAGTTCTACACCAACACGACAGAAGAGTTCGGCAGGAACTTCAAAAGGTTGGAGTCGACTAGCAGGGATCACAGACGGCTTCTTCCGGCGCTGACATAACTCACAAGAAGCGACATAGCGGTGGATAGATCGGTACAGACCAAGCCAAAAGAATCGTCGCCGGACGCGGTCGTACGTACGAGATGCCTCGAGGTGACCAGAAGTGGGGACAGCGTGCAGCTGGGACATAACAAGTGGTACGAAGATGCCAGGGATTGACAAGCAGCATCTCAGGTCCATTGGGGTATATGCTGTGCCGATATAAAGTGCCGTCGTGGAGTAGAAACATGCGAAGGGACAGATCACTCGACCCAGATGTGAGCTGGTCCATGATACCGCGTATGTTTGGCTCTCGGCGCTGTTCAGTAAGTAAGTCAGCGAAAGCAGATAGCGAAAATACAGAACCAAAAGCACCGGTCGCAGGAACATCAAGAGGATCCACTGGGTGGCGGGACAAGCAGTCAGCATCTTGGTGTAAACGGTCGGGCTTGTAGGCAACTGTGAACGAACATTCTTGTAGACGTAGCGCACAGCGACATAGGCGACCGGTAAGGTCTTTGAGGGACTAAAGCCAGCGGAGCGCATGGCGGTCTGTGGGTACTGTAAATGGCCGACCATATAGGTAAGGGCAAAATTTCGCCACTGCCCAGAAAAGTGCAAGGCATTCACGTTCAGTAAGGGAATAATTCCGCTCAGTTTGAGAAAGCAGACGGCTGGCGTATGCAATCACGCGGTCGTGGCCTTGCTGATCTTGGCATAATATTGTGCCGATTCGATGATCACTGGCATCAGTGTGGACTTCTGTAGGAGCAGACGGGTCGAAGTGCACCAGAATGGGCGGATGTATCAGGAGAGAGATAAGCTTCGGGAAGGCGGTTGCTCATTCAGGTCCCCAAGAAAATGAAACGTCTGCATTGAGAAGAGCAGTAAGATGACAGGCGACTAACGAAAAATTTTGCGTAAAGCTACGGAAGTACGAGCAAAGGTCCACGAAGTTCCGGACATCTTTAGTACACGATGGCATGGTACGGCCCGAATTAGTCCGGGTCTGGGCGCACACCAGAGAGTAAAAAAGATGACCGAGGATCGTAATTTGGCGGCGTCTGAAGTGACATTTAGACGGATTAAGTTGAAGGCCAGCATTGCGAAAAGCAGAAAGAACGAGCGAGAGGCGTTCCAGGTACGTGGCAAATGTAGGAGCAAAACCGATTACGTCATCTAAGTAACAAAGACAGATGGACCACTTGAGGCCATGCAGGAGTGTGTCCATCATGCGTCCAAATGTAGCCGGAGCATTACATAAGCCGAACGGCATCACTTTGAACTGGTATAAGCCATCAGACGTTATAAAGGCAGACCGCGTTTCAGGATCCATGTTGTCGACGTCAATCTGCCAGTAGCCAGAACAAAGGTCGATGGAAAAAAAGTACTTCGCACCGTGGAGGCAGTCGAGTGCGTCATCAATGCGTGGTAGAGGATAAACGTTTTTGTTGGTTATCTAGTTGAGGTGCCGGTAGTCCACGCAGAAACGCCAGGTATCGTCCTTCTTTTATTGCGATAGCAGTTATATAGACACTCCAGGCGTATTTCTGCCGTCGGCGTCGCCGTGAGGTTCCGTATGAGTGAAGCGTGTGAGAGTGAGCCGGCGAACGCCGTTCTAGGTCAATTCGTTTGCATGATGGTCAATTCGCTTGCTGCTGCCGCGGTTCCTCACTCCAGAATTTCGACAGCGAGTTTCTACGCTCATCGAGCTAGATGTGTTCATGCCTACCTGTGCGCGCGCGATACCGTGCTGGTTAATTTAGTTAAAACACGTTGGCGAGCTAGTTGGTTTGAATCCATTATAGAATGTGTAAGCGCGACTGAACAAGGATGTAGAAAGAACCAAACACACAAAGACAGCGCTGTCTCTGTGTGTCTGTTTCTTTCTATTTAACTAGGACGACAGAGGACGTCCAAGGAGTGGATGAAGCTTCGACGATTCCTGGAGAGAGCATCTTTTGGAGATCCGTTTGAGTGACTTGTCGTTTGTGCAAGGACACACGGTATGGTCGCCTGTGAATAGGGTACGCGACGCCGCTGTCAATACGGTGTGTCGTGAGAGAGGACTGCCTAAAGGGCGACCATTCAGGCCGAAAATGTCGCTGAACGAGGAGAGCAGGTGCATAACTGGTCGGCGTGGTGAGGCGAAAGTTCGGGAGCAATCATGTTTGCGAACTAAGGAAAGACCGCCGGCAAAGAAGACGAAGAGTCAACGGGAGACGACGTAATATCAGCAGTCAAGGCTGATAATTGGCAGTTTTGGTAGGAGAACAGCGTACCTAAGGCAATGCCTTGCGGTAGGACTTGGTCGCCGATTCCGAAGTTGACGAGAGGAAGACTGATAGAGTTGTTGGTGATAGTGACGACGGTGTGCGGAAGAGCAACGTGATGAGCAAGGAGGACGTCCGCGAGAGGAGATACAACATAGTCACCGTCAGGCACAGGTGGAGCGGCAGAAAGCAGGATGTAGGCTAGTGGAGAGAGTCGAATGTGCTCGGCGGAGCACAGTTTGCCGGAACTTCCTCAGGAGGGTCAAGACAAGGCAAATTAAGTTGAAAAAGTCGGGCGGAGCTGTCAATAAGGGCGGAGTGAGCGGATAGGAAATCAAGGCCTAGAATAATGTCATGGCGACACTCTTGAAGAACAGCAAACAAAACAAATGTTTGGCGGCCACCGACACCAACGCGAGCCGCACACATTCCTATTATGGCCTGTGTTCTTCCGTCAGCGACTCGCAAACACAGAATGCCGCAGGTGTTAGGACTTTAGTGAGCCGTTTAAGAAGCTGGCCGCTCATCGCGGAGATGTGCGCACCGGTATCAAGCAGAACTGTAACAGGGACACCATCTACGTACACATCAAGTAAATTCCTATCCATTGGTAAGATCAGGGCAGCCTCACCCCTCGGAGCTTACCCCCCGTCAGTTTCCCGCAGAACGCCGGTACATGGGGGACGGAGAACGGCGAATAGTGAGTGAGCGAAACAGGGGTCGTCGTGGTGAGGGTGAACGACTCTGCTGTGGAATCTTCCGGTGGCAGTAGAATCTTCCTGGCGAGCGGCGGTAAGGTTGCAACGCAGACTGATATTGTGATGGCGTGTGCGCGCGTCGTGTGTGTGTAACAGTGTGTGTGTGTGTTTGTTTCCACAGTTCCTTGTTCGAAAAGCCTCCTCGCAATTGGCTGGCAGCCTTCCCTAAAAATATGTCCAGCATAAGCAATGGTCAGAGTTTGCTCTTTCTTCTGAAGAGCTCTTTTCTAATAATGAGAGCTTTTTTCTGAAGTTTACTAAAATAGTTAATTTAATTGCAATTTTGGTTGCCGTGCACGCGGTTATAGAACGTCAATTAAGTTTACTACTTCTCGAACACTGGCACGCACGCACGCATGCAAGCATGAACGCGCGCACGCACGCACACACGTACGCGCACAGATGCACACAAACATACGCAGACATACACACGCGCGCGCGCGCGTATGCGCGTATTAATGATATGCGTACGCTTCTGAACACAACAGGATTGAAGGTCATTGCATATGCAATGGCGTCTTGGAGCGGTGTCATAACTTGTGTGAAACTGCACGCGAGAATGCGTGCCAGCAGCTTCCTCATGTCCGGCGTGCGTCCGGGGCAGCCAAGCGACGCTCAAGGCCTTCGACCTCGCCTTCGCCACGAAGCAGCTGTGATAACTGATCAGCGAGTTCCGCACGTGTGTACGAAGTGATAATTTTTAAGTTTCCCGGAATTTCTAAATATCGCCTGTCACAGATAGCATAATTATAGTCCTTAAGCTGGATTATTCAGACAGGCGGACATTACTTGCACAAGAAATCGAAACATATATGTTCAACTAATTAATAATAAATCACTAATTGACGGCACATATTGCAATTTACGAATTGTAGCCGGTAAGCTTGCACGGCATATTCTTGAATTAATTAGTGCCATTGACAAAAACATTAGGCGAATTTCGGTCAGGGTGGGAATCGAGACCGGTCCTCCAAGGTGCGAGACGAGCACGCTTGCTCGACGCTACGGCGGTTCTACGATTCTGGCTGACTAAACGTGTGGAATATAGTTCGTGCGTCGTTGGGCACGTGGCGGCGTAGCCAATGGGTAGGTGGAGGCGCCACGTCATGAGTGCATAAAATGAGTGTATAAAAGAAAAAGCATTAATGTCCAATTGAGTGCAGCAGAGCGGTCCTTCGAGTTATGAACTCGAGACGCTTGGCGCGTTTTTGTTTGGCCTTACCGAGGCTTAGAACGCAGGCGAGAGCTTGCGCTGACAAGGAACGCGCAGGAAAAAAAAAAAAAAACAACATTTCACCAAAGCGACTGTCATGCTTTCGCGTTCCCACACGTAAGCAGTCTTAAGTGTCTCTACCAGATTTTTTTTTTAATAAAACGCTCTTATATGCATTGAAGCATAAAATTAACTGAAACGCCCATTAATTTCGTCCCATATTTCGCAAAATAATATCTCGGAACTTCTGTCATCCCTAGTGCAGGTATGTTCGTTGTACAGAATTTGGGCGTTGCTTTCGCCGATCCTATGCTCTCATTTCAGCGGCTTTGCGAACGGCACTGCGAGCCTTCTGAAGCATTGGGACTCGTGTTGCGTTCCCGGTACATGCATGGGAATGACGGACACCCGGAGCTTTTCTAGCCAGCATCGCAAGGTGGGGTTCTGGGCTCATGGCCTGGACACTACGAGGCAGACAACGCGAGTCTAACTTGAAATTGTGAGAGCTATGGAATTGAATGCGCGACTTCAGTATATAGCACCACGCCCCTGAGTGACGCACATACACAAATCTTCCTTCAAATTCTTCCATCCTCCTCAGCATCGGACCAAACAATAATTTTCCTTTGCTCCCCTTTCTTCATCCTCAGTAAAATGTAGTAAGCTAGAATGTACCTGCTCGGGCCGACCTCCTGCATTTCCTCTTTCATTCCTTCGACTATATTGCCCTTTGTTACTTCTGTGATTAGATTCTCACAAAAGCAAGAAAGAAAGAAAGAAAGAAGGAAAGAAAGAAAGGAATAAAGAAAGAAAGAAAGAAAGAAAGAAAGAAAGAAAGAAAGGAAGGAAGAAAGAAAGAAGCACTGTTTTAGCCCTGTTTCCAGCTCGGGGTAGTTTTAGAGCGACTGGTTGTACATTTCCATAATTTCTGATTTTGTTTTACGGTATCTGGTTAGAACATCGATCTTTATTATATTTATGACGTGATAGGAGATCCCGTCCCATGGCAAAATTTATTGAATGTTTCTACAGATATTATCTGATCAGAAACTAGAGAGAAAAAAATGGGGAAAAACGAAGTAGTTGAAGAGGGCTCCCAATCCTATAATGTAAGCCTTGTAGATACTGAAATCCTCCCATAATTACGTGGGGGTGCCGTTAAGTCATTAGCCTTAATGAGCCGACTCGCATAGAAGCGAGGTTCTCGATTTAAATGCTCCCCTCAAATGCAAATGGTCGTTTTCTACCAGCGCAAAAATTTTCGTAGGACCTGGGGTAAAATGTAATACCGAGAGTGAAGCCATCGTTTTCACATAACTATACCATGTCCTTAATGGCAGAAAAATGTGGTTTCTTAAAGAGGTCATGAGTTTTAAAATAAAATAATAATAGTCTATTTGCGCTAAATATATGTTCTGTTGCGCTAATGTGCGATTTATGAAAATTTATATCTCCGTCAGTTTCATTAAAAACGTAATAGAAAGTTTGTGTTCAGAGAAATTCACCTGCATAAACGCCATTTCGTTCTACATCTGTCGCCGGCTCCTATTTATCAAACTGTGTTTTACTTTGCCTGACATTTACGAATAATTATGACCTACGACCAATTTGTCCACAGCTAGATGATCCCATGAACAAAAAAAAATTGCCACAGTGTAAGCACGCTATCAGCTTGCACCCAGTTGTATGGACCATTCACGATTTCTTTCGTAGGGTTGACACGAAATACATTCACCTCTCCAACTGTTGTTTCCTCAAGAAATTCTGGAGAAGACATTTATTTATACCAGCCTGTACCTAAAATGCTCCACACCTGCCTCGAAGTGCAATCATAAAGATAATTTTAAAAATCCTCAGAACTATTCAGACGTTAGTGGTTTTGGTCAGCGCTGAGGACACACTTTTCAAAACCTTGCTCCATGCAAGGACGTTTATTCAAAATGCCGCGCACTTATTTTTGTGATGAGTTCTACATCTCTCTTTTACGCTGGGTAATATTCGTCTATCAAGACAATCATTGCATGAACACTGACCACATTTTCTTAAGAGTACGTTTGTACGAATGCAGCGATGGCGTAGAGGTAGAGCATCCGCCACGCGTGCAAAAGGACCTAGGTTCAAATCCCTGTGCCGCGCAATTTTCCACCGGATTAGAAAGAAAAAAATCCGCGTGCTGTTAAAATTGCACAAACTGGCCTGAAGTGCTGCCGGGGACCAGAACCGGTAACGCACTCCCTCACCAGAGCAGGATTGACCACCCTGGCCATTTGTATGGCCCCGTTTGAATGCCTTCAAACGCAGAACTCGCGAAACGAGTGGAGCAACTTGAATCCAAGCTTGAAAATTTGAGTTCCGAGTTTCTTGATGACGTGTATGGTAAATTCTTACTAAAAATTAGCACTTCGGGATTAGACGTTGTTGAAATGAAAAAAAAAATAAATGGATAATTTGGCGGCCAGTGTGGAATTCCTCAACAATCTGGTAGAGGAAATGAAGGATGAAAAAACTACACTGGTATCTGAAAATAACGCTCCAAAAGCTAGCAACAGTATGCTCACAAAAAAAGTGAGCGATCTAGAACAGCACTCGAGGCTGAACAAACGTCGAGGTGAAAGGTGTTCCTTGCACACAAGGAGAAGACTGCCTGGTGGTAATGCAAAGCATTGGCGACAAAATTGGTTGCCCAGTATCGCCGGATGATCTCGACGTGGTTCACCGTGTGCCTACGAAATCTAACAACAAAAACATCATTGCCCGTTTTATCTGCCGAACGAAAAAGTCCGACTTCGTGACAAAAGCAAAGAAAGCGCGGCTAACTCTAGGTGACATTGGCTTATCGGTAAGCAAAGAAACGCCGCTGTATGTAAATGACCACCTAGCACCTGAAAATAAGGCACTCTTTTCTAAGGCTTTAACCCTAAAGAAATCTAAGAAATGGCAATTCTTATGGACTGAGAACTGCCAAATAAAGGCCGCGTTTTTCGGATCGTCACGGAGGCAGACTTTTCTGTGATCACTTAGCTACCTTCGCCTTTGACAAATCGCATCACCACACAAATTCACAATGTCATCATATTTTACAACTAACGAGCTAAATAATTATATGTCCAATAATCAAAAATCTATCATTCATTTTAACGCACGAAGCATACGCAGACACTATGATGACTTTTCAAATCTGATTGCGACACTTCAATTCTCATGCTCAATAATTGGAATCTCGGAAACTTGGCTAAGTGACCACGAAAGAACCTGTTTTGCTTTTCTAACTATGAAGCAGAATACTCAAATCATCCGTATAACTGTCATGGTGGTGCCGCACTCAATATATTAAGTACTGTTACGTACAAAAGAAGGCACGACCTTCTCGGCGTACGTGACTGTGAATCAGTGTGGGTCGAACTTAAAAGTGACTTTATTAATGCGGACAACAAAAATCTAATGATAGGTTGTGTATATCGCTCGCCTTCATCGTCTATGAATTATTTCTGCACCGCGCTTCATGACGTGATAAATATCCTTGAAGACGAGAATAAAAACGTTATAATTATAGGCGATATTAACATTAACCGCGCAGACAGCTCGTCTGCATACACCTTACAATATTCAAATTGTTTCAATAGCTTCGGTTACGAATGCTTAATAAAAGTGCCTACGCGGTGCACTAACTATACAGATGGTACAATAATCGATCATGCGCTTTCCAATTTGCTGTCTCCACCAGACGCAGGCGTCCTGTTACAAAACCTAACTGATCACTACCCGATATTTTTACGCTTTCAGAATAATGAAGACTCTGTCAAAGCCACTTAGACAAAGCTGACACTTAACAAAGATTTCATTTATTCACTAAGCCAAACAGATTGGTCTTCTATAGCAGATATGAAAGATCCACAAACGGCCTTCTCGTTCTTTATATCGGTACTAAAATCCTATTTTGACTGCCACACCCGCAAAGTGAAATGCAAAAAGAAGTTTGCGTCCCCACAGAATCCTTGGCTGTCAGATAAGCTTCTAGCCTTGATGCGGAAGAAAGACAATCTGTACAAGAAAACAAAATTACGGCCATTTAACAGCAATTTGACTAAGAGGTACAAAAAAATTTCCAACTTTCTTGCTATCGAACTAAAAAAAGCTAAAAAACTTTATTACGAGAAAAAATTATTAAAATGCGGAAGAGACAGTAGTAAGAAATGGAAGATAGTAAATGATTTTTTAAATAGGCGAAACAATCGCGATAATTTCAAGAAAATATTCATAACAACAGAACTTACACGTCCTCACAAGACATTGCTGATGCTTTTGCAGAATTTTTCTTTAGCAGCGATTCGCATACACCAACACAATATAACAATCTATTGCGACGCCTACCTCACTTATTCTTTCTTTTTCCAACCACACCGCAGGAAATAGAAAACACTATAAGAAATGTAAAAACAAGTGCAGGTCTTGGTAATATGCATTCAAATCACATCAAGCTAATTGCCCACCTAATCTCAGGTGTTCTCGCAAGTATTATTAACATGTTATTTAAGACTGGAACCTTCCCACAAGAACTAAAATAAGGTAGAATTACTCCTGTATTTAAAAAGGGTGACCGTGCCTTGATTACTAGTTATAGGCCCATTTGCTGTCTACCCTTTTTTCGCAAAGTTATTGAACGGCTGGTAGAAAAACGCCTAACTAATTACATATCTAAATTTAGTATTCTTTCACCACTCCAATTCGGCTTCCGCAAGGGCTATTCAACCGAACTTGCTCTTATCGCCCTAACTGAACAATTAAAGGTGGCAATCGATAAGGGCATGTATGCTGGATCAGTGTTCGTGGATCTAACTAAAGCCTTTGATAAAATTAACCACCACATTTTATCCTTTAAACTTGAATCTATCGGAATAACAGGCCCTGCATTAACTTTGATACAAAATTGCTTAAAAGATAGAGCACAAAGAGTTAGAATTAATGGTGTTCTTTCTAAACCAATGACAACAAACATGGGTGTACCTCAGGGATCTATACTTGGCCCACCCTTGTTTTTAATATATGTTAACGACCTGCCTGATTGCCTGCTTTCTTCTAACTGCATTCTTTATGCAGACGACACAACTATCTTTAACTCTGACATTTGTGTAGGGAACCTAGTTTCTAAACTTAATACCGACTTAAACAACGTGTTAAATTGGTGCAATATTAACCAGCTCAATATAAACTCGTCTAAAACTAAATTTGTTTTATTCACGTCCCATCAACGCTCATCCGCATTCATTCCTTCGCTCTACCTTGGTAATAATCGTATCCCGTGTAGTACTTCCTGTAACTACTTCGGTGTAGAACTTGATTCTAACCTTAAATTTCATCAACACATAGCCAACGTTAGGCGGAGGGCAACATATGGAATAAGGACACTTTTAAAAGGTCGGTATGTGTTTAACCAGGAAACACTACTCTCTTTATACTACTCATTTATCCATTCACATATAAGATATTGCATTGCATGCTGGGGCAATACGTATGGTACCCACTTACAATCATTACAAGTACTACAAAACCAGGCTGTTAGAATAATTACATTTAGTCCTAACCATTTCTATTCCAAATACTTATTACATAACTATAATATTCTTACTGTGGACGAGCTTATTAACTTTAGTCTTGGTACATTTTTATATCGACAACTAGATAACGCTTACCGCAACAGTCTGATACCTCAGTCTTGTCTAATGAATACTAATCTTACGCGATTTGCACTAAATAATAACTTTATTCTTCCCTTGGTTCGCACAAATTATGGTAAGCAGAGTGTCCACTTTTCGTCCGTTTCCTTCTGGAACACACTACCTCCTACTATCAAGTCACGTAAATCATTTCAATTTAAACGACAACTAGAAGACCACATTTTATCATCTGCAACCACTTAGATAAGTATTTTCCCCTCCAAATGTACGTTTGGTTATGCAACACAATTTAAAGTTCATTTGGTTAGGTCTTATTATCCATTTACTTTCATAATGGTGTTATAGTTCTGTAATTAGTCGAATGTAATCATAATTATTATACTTTTTTACTAGCATATCTGCAGCTGATTTGTTTAGTACTGCCAAACCTAAAACAATACTAAGTTTGTTATCTTCTGAATATTTTACACTATTTTTTGCAACTGTTGTTCTTCATATTTTTCCTTATACACTGTACAGGAGGTCCCATTACAGTCTTTGACCTCGGGAACTCCTCCTGTATATTATTGCCTTGTACTATTCTCTCATTCAAGAATGAACCTCATTCAAGAATGAATAGATCAATCAAACCCCGGCCCTCAGTCCCGAGCAGCTGCGAAGCAACTCACCACGGTGGCTCTCAGGAACGGTAGAAGCCTAAAAGCAGTAAAGAAGAAACTAGGAATAGGCAAGAATCAGATGTATGCGTTAAGAGACAAAACCGGCAATATCATTGCTAATATGGATAAGATAGTTCAAGTGGCTGAGGAGTTCTATAGATATTTATGCAGTACCAGTGGCACCCAAGAAGATAATGGAAGAGGGAATAGTCTAGAGGAATTTGACACCCCACAAGAAACGCCGGAAGAAGTAAGGAAAGCCTTGGGAGCTATGCAAAGGGGGAAGACAGCTGGGGAGGATCAGGTAACAGCAGATTTGTTGGAGAATGGTGGGCAGATTGTTATAGAAAAACTGGCCACCCCGTATATGCAATGCCTGATGACCTCAAGCGTACCAGAATTTTGTAAGAACGCTAACATAATCCATAAGAAAGGGGATGCCAAAGACTTGAAAAATTATAGAGCGATCAGCTTACTGTCCGTTGCCTACAAAGTATTTACTAAGGACCAGGTAGGATTTCGTAAAGGCTGCTCAACAATAGACCGCATTCATACTATCAATCAGGTGATAGAGAAATGTGCGGAATATAACCAACCCTTATCTATAGCTTTCATTGATTACGAGAAAGCGTTTGATTCAGTCGAAACCTTAGCAGTCATGCAGGCATTACGGAATCAGGGTGCAGACGAGCCGTATGTAAAAATAGTGAAATATATCTATAACGGCTCCACGGCCACCGTAGTTCTCCATAAAGAAAGCAACAAAATCCCTATAAAGAAGGGGGTCAGACAGGGAGATACGATCTCTCCGATGCTATTCACAGCGTGTTTACAGGAGGTATTCAGAAACCTGGATTGGGAAGAATTGTGGATAGGAGTTAATGGACAATACCTTAGTAACTTGCGATTCGCTGATGATATTGCCTTACTTAGTAACTCAGGGGACCAATTGCAATGCATGCTCACTGACCTGGAGAGGCAAAAACGAAGGGTGGGTCTAAAAATTAATCTGCAGAAAACTAAAGTAATGTTTAACAGTCTCGGAAGAGAACAGCAGTTTACGATAGGTAGCGAAGCACTGGAAGTGGTAAGGGAATACATCTACTTAGGGCAGGTAGTGATCGCGGATCCGTATCATGACATTGAAATAATCAGAAGAATAAGAATGGGCTGGGGTGCGTTTGGCAGGCATTCTCAGGTAATGAATAGCAGGTTGCCATTATCCCTCAAGAGAAAAGTGTATAACAGCTGTGTCTTACCAGTACTCACGTACGGGGCAGAAACCTGGAGGCTCACGAAAAGGGTTCTACTTAAATTGAGGACGACGCAACGAGCTATGGAAAGAGTAATGATGGGTGTAACGTTAAGGGATAAGAAAAGAGCAGATTGGGTGAGGGAACAAACGCGAGTTAATGACATCTTAGTTGAAATCAAGAAAAAGAAATGGGCATGGGCAGGGCATGTAATGAGGAGGGAAGATAACCGATGGTCATTAAGGGTTACGGACTGGATTCCAAGAGAAGGGAAGCGTAGCAGGGGGCGGCAGAAAGTTAGGTGGGCGGAGGAGATTAAGAAGTTTGCAAGGACAACATGGCCACAATCAGCACATGACCGGGGTAGTTGGAAAAGTATGGGAGAGGCCTTTGCCCCGCAGTGGGCGTAGCCAGGCTGCTACTGATGACGATGATGACACTTGTACGGGATTGCGGGTGTCTTCGTCATGTTTGGGCTGTAATGGCCTGTACAGTGTTATAAGGCTGCGGTTACAGGGATGGCCACGGGCATACAGGGGCGCTGCGAGCACTCTCAAAATAAACCCAGACATTCCGCACGTAGCGTTCAGAAACCATGTCCCGAAGAATAATACTAATTAACATTAAGATATTATAAAATCCAACTCGCTCGAGTTTGAGACGAAGTTTGGACATTATAATTTCTTACACATCTTGGGAGACGACTGAATTTTTTACTATAATAAAATAGAAACGACCAAACTCTGGTCGACGTCGTGGAGTACCACGCACAAGTCCACCACGCACAACGCATGTGCTAGTCAATTGCACGATTCGCGTCTAATTCGCGAAGGAAGTAACTTTTTTTCTCCCTAAATTTTTCGCACCACACCCGAACTATACAGATAGTTTAGTTCGCACGAGTGTACTATAAGTTTCCGCATGTTTTTAATAAAAATGAAAAATAGAGAAAAGGCGGGGCGCCTTCAACCCCATTAAATTGGATCGTTATCCGTGCTTAAGATAAATGTTCTCACAGATGAGCACTATACACCCTCACGTTCTTGAGGGGTACTGGGAGCTTCTGCGTTGTCGGCGCTCTTCGATGTCGTTTAGCACGCCAGTTGTCCCGTGTCGCTGTGACGTGCACGCTTATGTCCGCTCGTTCTGATGCTAACTTTTCAGAACTCGTTAGCCAAAGGACAACCAAAGAACATCATGGCGAAAGCCCCACCTCCGTGGTGCACTGTGCCAAAGAGCGAATGGAAAAAAAAAACAAGAGGCACGGCAAAGTATTGTAAAAAGACATCCTTTATTTCCTTCTTGCGCTCAGTGAAAGATATACTATAAAGATGTCGCTTTGGGCAGGCACGCACACACATACGAGCGCACACTCGCACACGCACGCAAGGTACAAAGTTCTCGATAAAGGTTTTCAATAGATTAGCATATATTACATACTTTGGAGCCACGGCGCGTGGCTCGCCTATATCGAAGTCTCTGTCCATGGAACCCGGCACCACGACAGGATCGGGATGGCTTCGTAAATTTATCTCGCTTTGTTCTTCAGATCTCAGGAGTACACCGTCATCAAGATCATCTGCGAATGAATATCGGAAGGAAGGGTAAGAACGCGCTCATCCAAAAATTAACGGCATTGTTGGCGTCAGTTGGTTGACCTGACTGAGCGCAGTCGTCGTGCTTCTACATTGCTTGTGCATACAGCAGCGCCACCATATATCCGAGGGTGGTTTTCACTCCACATTTAGCTTTAGCTTACTTTAGCGCTTACTACACAGTTTAGCCAAAAGTTGTGTCTCTAAAAGCAAACGAAAAAAAAAAGGTTTTTTATATCTCTGATAAACTAGATCATCCCCATTATGCCGTGTTTACATTTCTCAACGATTTATAAATGAAACCTGCGGATATAATGCTTGCAAATAGACTGGGTAGCGAAAGCCTACTGTGCACTGTACGGAAAACGTCCAGTGCCGTTTTTTTTTTTTTTTTTTTCGAGGGAATGTACTAAGAATTGGTTGCTAATCTCCTTCCTTTCCGAAATTAGTTATTACCGGGGGGGGGGGGGGGGAGGTTGTCGTCTCTTTTTTTCTCTTTTTGGCTACTTTGTAAGAGACCCGCCTGATGGCTTAATCGTTATGGCGTCGTGATGCTGAGCCCGAGGTCGCGGACTCAATTGCCGTTCGCGCCGGCTGCATGTCGGTGGGGGTGAAATGGAAATAACGCTTCTGTACTTAGATTTTCGTGCTCCTCAACGAACCCCCTACGGGGTCAAAAATTAATTCAATGTCTCCCACTTCGGCAAGTGTCTCATAATCATATCGTGGGATATTAATATATCCCTTATTTAGTGCTGCTTGAATGGCCAGGCCAACTCACCTCTTCCAGGGAGATGGTGTTCTCCTTGAGCTTCTTTTCCACTTGGCTGTACCTGTCTGCGAACGATGGCAATAAATAAATAAATAAATAAATAAATAAATAAATAAATAAATAAATAAATAAATAAATATCCAATTACTTAGTTAGCAATAAGACGTCAAGGTTTAAACGTATTGTCTTGCGTATATTAGAAATTTTGAATACTAATCAAGTAGTCCCTGCCACTCGATTTATATTCGATTCGAGAACTCGCTATTCGAACTTGTCGAATATTCGTTTCTGTCGAATATATAGAGGATAGAAACATTTATTGGGGGTGGTCTTGATGGAGACAAAACGACGCATTTGAGGACTGTTCCGAATGATTCTGCTGTAGGATAGTTGCGGTTAATGCTTAAGGTCACTACTTGCTGAACAAACGCACGGGGCAGATAACGTCTGCTCAATAATTTTCAGTCATTCAATGAGAATGGCTTGCCTTTATAGGCAGCCTATATATGAATTTGTTACCTGGCCAGTCACGCCTGTGTCTGCATCCCTTTAAAACAATGGGCGATGTTGCAGTCTCACATTTCTCTCCTTCAGCGAACACAGCACTCTCCGTGGATCTGGTAACATGCTGTTACATTGTTTCTTTACTGCCATTACCATGATGCTCAAGCAATTCAAAGCAGTTGTATATCATTTACAAGCCCTTCTGTAGTCCGGACCTCTACTTGTGAACTATATTACACAACCGTGTCAATGTATAATTGTCTGATTTCTTTTTTTTTTACCAACTCAACTCGGCGCGAACTTCGTATTCCATGTTGCTTTAAAAATTTTAAAATATTCGATATTCGGTGGTCGTCTGTTTCGAATATTCACGTTCGATTCGATACATAAACTTCACCATTCGAACACCCCTTTAATACGACTTGCGCTGACGTAATTCGGGCTGCGCAGCTTACCATGAGCCAGGTACAGCTTGACTAGAGCTCCGATGAAAGCCTCCGCTGTGATGGTGCAGTCTTTGGTGTAGCGGATGACCAAGCATTCCAGTACCTTGTTGCTCACCGTGATCCCTGCGCGTGTTGAGTTCACACGATAAATGAAAGCACAGGCACTCATCTTAAGCATCTAACACTCTTGCTGAGTAATCCCGCCTGTCGTACATATTCTAAACTCAATACAAATACAATAAAGATTCAATGCACATTGAAAAGTTTTCACCTTCGTGTGACACTCTCGCTTCAAGCCAACTGTAGAGCAACGGTATCATTGGACGACTATCTTTAAGGCTGCGTCTGTAATTAAGGCTCTCTCGTTAAGACATACGTCGTTCCATTACTCTTCAAAATCTTTGTTGGGCCTTGTTTCGCTCGCCGTCTTTTTCTGCGATATAAATTTGGCATGTTGAAGTTAACCCGCCGCAAACATTTATGGAAAACACAAATTACGTTGGATAGAGAGTGACTTTTCACTTTTCCTTTTTTGTTTCGTCTTCGCTACGCTTTCTTGTTATTTGTTGTTGCGATATTTAGAAATGCTATGTCTTGTGTGATATTAGGCGTTATGCATTATGATCATTGTTTGTGCACTGTTTGAAATAGGCGTTCTTTCCAGGACACACCATGCAAACACGACGGTGACTGGCATGGCATGATTCAATAAAAATATTCTTCTTCCTATCATCATCATCATCATCATCATCATCATCATCATCACAATCATTATTATTATTATTATTATTATTATTATTATTATTATTATTATTATTATTATTATTATTATTATTATTATTATTATTATTATTATTATTATTATTATCTTGTGAATTAACACTGCTTTATAGGTTCCCTGAGCATGTTCTGTTCGGGCAGCTATTTAAGAAAGCTCGCGTTATTCTTTTTATTTAATTTATTGTACCTTCAGGGCGTTACTGCGTTAGTGAGGACGTGGCGTTGAAGAAATGTAAAAAAGAAAGGAAACAAAGCGAAGTGCACGAACGGCCGTTCCCAAAACGAGAACAGTTATGTGTATACTGTGTATTTAGGCGACGACTGTCTTTCATTATTTAAAACAGAAACTTTGAGACAGAATAATAATTCTTTGAAGGACGAGGGCCCGCATTCCCAAAAATGTAATTGCGCTAAACTTATGCGTAAGTGAAATTGCCAGTCAATTGCTATGTCGGACATATTATTGAAGGCGGCCGGCCAATGGTAAACAACACTTCAGAACGAAAAGATTTGTGAATGAATTTAGCGCAATATTCGCAACGAGGGTGGACAAAAGAAAACTCTGTCGGATCATTTAGCAGTTTAATGAACTAAGATTCATTAATTAACCTATTAATTGTCAAACTTATACCGGCAAGGCCAATTGAACGTTTATGGCTATAATGAAGAGCTCATGACAAATTGACTTTTATAACGAACCAAAAACCGTTGCGAAAATTTTGCGAAAATCACTCGAATCGGGTTGTTATCATACGGTGGAAGTCTCATCACAATTTACGTGCGGGGCGACGCGAATTATTGTACGTGTCTCGCACTGATCTACTTCAAGCCGAACCACTTTCGGACTTCCCGTCGTAAATCATTCAGTGCCTTTTCTGTACCCCCCGAGGCAACACAGAAGAAATCCACACGGTCATTAGGGGCTTCGGCGTACTTGAAATATCTACTCTATTATAGCAGCCATGCTTCTGGCGACAAAGATCACCAGTCGCTTACCTGCCTCCCACAAAAGCGGCCTCAGGTTGAAGCTGCTTGTTCGCCCTTTGTGCGGCCGGTCAAACTTTACGAAGACGCCCTGCATGTGGAAGAAGAAAAAAAAACGAAAGGCGGAGAACGTGGGTTAATGCTGCGGCAGTCACGAGAACAAAGCGCCGCTAATGGAGACAGCCGCCCCCCATACGCACCCGCCAAAAGTGCAGCATGCTCAGGATTAAGGGCACGTCCTTGATGCTGATCTTTCCGTTTATGACGGGCTGGTGTCCGGTTAAGGCTTGGTAGCAGGGAGCAAACTTTCATCGCAACATCCATGAATGTCAGTAAGATAGACTCTCAAACAGGTATAGGCTTCACACGCAACGCGAATCAAGCACCCGTGTTCGTCCCTCTTTCTATGTATGCGCATTGGTTAGCGCTATAATTGCATCCAACGGTTACGCCAGATCAACTAGCCCGACAGTTCAGCCTATAATATTTTTACACCCTAAGATGATACCGGCGCGCAGTAACAGCGTTTCGTCTTCCGCCATTTTAAGTTCCTTTTACTGCGGTTGGTATCGTGTTGTTATCGTTACTTGGTTGCATACAAATATTTTTTTTTTTTTCACAAGCACCGATGACAATTCATTACGGCATACATGTCAGTCGGTCACTGTTGTCCACTTATCAGTCGGTTATTATTGTTGTTACTCTTTAATTCTTTTTTTGACAAAAAGGTGCTTGGTCGTAACAATTGCCGTCACATGTGACAAAGCACTGCCGCCAGTTTCGTTATATCGCGTAAGAATACATCGCATTTATGGCGCGAGTGACCCCCGTAGTCTACGAAGGAGTGATGCAATGTTACCCAAAGAATTAGAACAAAAGCAAGATAGACCTTACCCCAATCGATACCTGCTGCTTAAGAATCCCGAAGAACATCCGTTGCATCATGCCTGCTTCTTGGTGCGTCTAGATTATTGAAAGCACGTGTGAAACTTCGAAGCGTGTGCGCGGCGTATATGCGGAATATGAACGTCCGCCAAACTGGATGCACCTGTTAGGTGCTTGCCTGTCTTCGCCTGAGCTTTCGGAGAAAATACGTTGCATACATTTAGTTTCCTGGTGTATTGTTCCCTGTTCTTAGCATTGTGCTGCTTCGCGCATCAAAGAGGTAAGAAATACCTCGGTACTCTACCAGCTCACGCACTCGTCTGGCAAAAAGAGGAGCGAGAATCCAGTCCTGTTAGAGGGCAGGCTGTTTCGCTTACGATATTTCTCTTCAGTCTATACGGCTGATATCGGTTGCGTCCAACGACGTGCATGTGTTTGAGCCAGGAAGGAGCCTATATATAACTGCAGGCTGCCGCTATAAAAGCTTCTTCTGCTCGCTGCACTGGCGTCCTTGAGATTTGGGCGCCGATATACAGTTCGATAAGCCTGCGGCGTTCTCTCTCTCTCGAGCTTGCGCTGTATATATACTCGCAGGAACGAATCTCTCTGTGCGCTTCATTACGCACCGCTTTCAGGGTAACTGCTTCCGTAGTACGTGCGGCACACTACCCAGACAGCCCGCGGATCCAGCATAAAAGGATACATCCTTCAGCATGACGAGGTGCCGGCACAACTCCAGAGTAGGCTTCTCCAGCAGAAGCTGCGTATCTGAAAGGCACAGGTTTTCTGCGCGGAATAAGCACAGCGACTTCCGTGAAGATACTCGCACACACATGCACCACAAGGCAAATCTGAACATCTGTCGCACGCGACTACTTCAAAGAGCAATGTGCAGTGATTTTCTAAGCATAATGCAGTCCCATAACTATACGACTCGGATCTTTGATTACGCTAATAAGCGTTGCGTCGTTAACGCGGAAACACGCATACGCGATAGCTGATTTTGACCCCCCCCCCCTCCCACCGCTGTTTTCGAAAACACCAGAGGTAAAGAAGGCTATACAGAACGCTATTCCAGCCCAGCAATTTATTAGTCATTGTAGCCGGGATGAGGTGAGGTGAGTAGTACGGTGTGGCAACAACTTTAGTCAAGCACGCATGCAGAGCAACATGCGCTTTTTTTGCAGAATAAACTTATGTATATTGTTCATAGGACAAGCGCTAAAAGAAGTTTAAAGCTGCAAATAAAAATGGTAAGATTTCGCTGCAAGAGGTTCCACTTGGAGTATTCAAGCCAATATCAGTTGTATCCCACTACACAACCATATACCGCAAGACCAGTCGTCCCCATCAGTAACGGTGATTTTTTTTTTTATCTGCGGCATGCTTCTAATAGCAAATGCGGGTGGGGGGGGGGGGGGGGGGGGGGTTGAATACAAGACTGTCTTCTGGCGGTGAGTCTTTACTTTCGAGCACAGGGGTGGAGGCGAGGGGCCACAGTTACAGTAAGCGGTGAGTATTACGTTCCAAAGCTATAACTATAGGCTATGAGGAACGCTGGACTGAAAGGTCGGGAGGAGAATACGGATTAACTTGGACTCATTTTTTTTTTTTAATTGGCAAAAGCTGGCAGACACGCGTCGAGTTAGTGAACAGAAAAGTACGAAGGCTCAGTGGTGCACGAAAACTCACACCCATGGGACGCCAGCTATTTTTTACATTAATTTTTATTTTTATTTCTTTATTAGGGGGAGGGTACTTTTAGGGACCCACGGAAGCCCAACATAATGAAATTTCTGACAGGCTTTATTACACTCGCATGCGCGCTGCACTGAAGAATGAGAGAGCATGCATTCAGTAACAAGCAACACAGCGATCCGGCTCTTGGTCTATTCTTCGAGTCACTTACTTCTGGAGATGGCCCGCAATATCTTGAGCAGCATGTAGGCGTCAAGCTCACATGGTAGCTGCAATAGATGGATGACACAAGACTTCAGTCAAATACGCGTCTAAGAAAATTTTCGCCCGTATCTTTTCCCCGAGAATTTTCCACTTCTTGTCACACTACACGACTGGGAATAATGCACAACCACACAGTAATTATTATGCTTGAATATATGACAGCGGCTACAAAAGAAGTTGAAGAAGAGGAAGGGGACCGGTTGGCCACTGCTGTCCCAAAGGAGGCACAAAAATTGCCTGCCTGCTCTTTAGAAAATGAATGAAAGAATGAATCAAGTAAGGAAGGAATAATTAATTGATTAAAGATGTATCGTCTCTGAAGGAGTCACTACACTAAGCAAACCTCAGTCGAGGGTTCCGCTCCTTAGATCGGAAGGGGGAGAAAGAATGTACAGAAAGAACAAAGACAGGAAGAAAGGACGAGCTAACACGTCGTAACGGCTACAGCAAAACTACCGCTTTAGCTAAACTGCCATCACGGCACTTGTAAAAAATTAAAACAAAAAATTAGCTCGCCACCACGCCCAATATTGAAGCGCAAAATGAAAATTGCATTATATATAAGCTATGCCAATTTAAAAACGCTTTCAGACCGCGGCACGCTCAGCCCAAAGGTAAACATGTGGATACTTATGATCACAAAAGTGAAGCTAAGTCACTTGCTGAAGCAAAAAGACAAAAAAAAGGGGGGGGGGGGGCATTTATATACGCGAGGGTCTCGGTAACGTCGAGGCACATAAACTCGATGATGGCAGTCCAAAGCGCCAACAGTCTGATTTTGCCATCCCAAGAGCTCTTTCAGGAGTGCCGCGTGATGTATGCAATATGCAGAGCACGTACCAACGTCATGTGACCGAGGATATCGTAAAATGCTCAGTGTGCGAAGAAGAGATACCTTAGCCGACTGCTAATGTTTCAATGGGGACTTGTTTTCTTCGAAGATATATATATGGGCACGAACTCTAAAACAAGTCTCCTTGTCGAAAGGCTGGCTGCGGGCTTTTCTCACATACACATGAAGGACAAGATGGACTGCCCGTACAGTCTACCATAGAGTAAAAGCTGGCTTTGGTTAATTATCTCTACTTGCGGGACCAAATAAAGTTTTCCATCCATCCATCCATCCCGTAATCATGAGTGTATGTAAGCATGATATAGCTACCGGCAAAGCAGAATGGCTTGAGATGGTACTAGCCACAATTTTAAAATGGGTGCAGTGCGTGTTCGCAACGGCACACCACACCACACCACACTGCACCACGTCACACAGTACACTGGCCCATATGGACGCAATAGTTTCCTGTCACAGACAGAACCTCATTGCAAGTCTCGTTCGGTCAAAAGCCAGTCACGGCGCGCCGGACGCTGCCGGTTTGGACGCGGCCGGACGCTGCATGACGCGCCGCAGGACTCACGGACCGCTGGCGCTGAAAAGAGCACTCAGCGCCAGAAGATGACAATCAAGTGTATAGACCGTTTCATCGGGCGAGGAGGATAGGGCGCGAGGAGAGCCTTTCCTCCTCTCTGGCTTGGGCGATCCGGTGCGGCGCTGCTTGAAAGTATTGCTGTCGCGTGCTGCGGAACGATTTCGAGATGTTTTAAATCTTACTTTGTGAAATTTACGCCATGTTCTTTCATATAAGGTCGTCAGGGAAGCCTTTCGGTGCATCGGTAACTACTGTAGGCAGAAGTATGTCTTAGGGGCGCAAAAATGTGACGCGCATAATTAGCCGCGGTGTACGCACATTATCAGTCGCGGTGCGTGTATGTGTTGTTTACTATTTTGCTTATATCGATTTTAATTCAACAAAGAAAACCGGTGTCCCTGTATTACTAGCATTAAATGGTAAATCAGCTCATTGTCTGATCGAATGGCGTAGGCAGTAAAACATAAAACATAAGAGTGCATGCTCATGCACGGCCAACCTAAGGCAACGACGAAACATCTGAGCGGCAGGCGCTATCAAATATTTGTGATGCACTGGCATCGTTCTCACGCATTTCAAATCTAGTATGCTTGAAATTACCATATGTCTACGCTAGCGTTGCTGCATGGGGCCCATGGCGTTGCTCAACACAGCGATCACTGCGGTTGGTGAGCCAGCACGATACATATATAAGCTGTGTGCTTCGGCATTGCCTTTTTGGCCTGTATACAGCCATAATATATGAGAGGGTTCGCATAAAAAGAATGTGATGGCAATTTTTGAGCGCAAAATTTCCGTAATACGTGTGAGTGCGTCGTAGAGAACTGAACGAATACAACCGAAAAAAAAAATTCGGTTATCATGCTCTTTCTCTAAAAAAGCAAGAGAAAACGGGCTAACGCCGCACAACGTTTATAAATATATAACCGCTGATGCCGTATGCTAACAAAGATATCTGTAATCCAGCACTATACTACTGCTTAGAATGCTCGCGAAGTTCGTAAACGGTCCAATTTGATGGACAAGCTTAATTCAGACTGTAAGGTATGCTGCTATTACTAGCCAAAACTATTTTATTCATGGGTGGAAACCTCATCCACCCAACCAAGTAGTCACGCAATGTAACCTGCAGGGAACAGTTTGAACGCTTGCCAAAGTATAACAGCCCAGCTCCTGTCGTAGCAGAACGGTACACATGCTGTTACGATCGTCGCGTATGTTTCATGGCTCCTAAACCGCAGCTTAGAAATAGAGGATAATACTGCAATAAGGTCACATTAGTGATTGAAACATTCAGAAATACACAACTGATCTCCGAGGCTGATTGTAGGCTCAAATATGCGCACACACTTCGCGCTGCGTGTTCCGTCCACCTCAACGCCAGCAGAAATTCCGGCCACGACGCCTTCAACCACTTGAGCACGTCTCACAGAACCGTTTACCACGTAGAAGACGCACGTCATACGAAACAGACCGCACGACCGCGAAAACAAACGCCAGAACCTACCGCCGAGCGTATGCCTGCCATGCAAAAGACCGCTTTCACCCAAGCCAGTATGGCGCTGCTCATAGGCGGCGCCACTGCGGTCCCAATATGGCGGCGCCTACGAAAAAACGGTCTATAGGGCCGTGTATCTGCCTTTTGAGCGTCGCCTATTGGAAATGACAAATAAAACTTCAGCGTCCTAGAAGTTACAACTTGAGTGATATCGTGAACAAACATTAGGAAGAACTCGAAAGCAATATTTTTTGTAACCTGTTTGGGAAGTAACTAGCGTATGCAACGCGATCTTGTCTGGTTGCCTGGATGATCTCCGTTTGTTCTCGCAACTTGCCCGGATGTTCTCCTTTGAGCGCCCGGATAACGGCTGGCTTTTGGCTCGAGGTCACTTGAAGGTCGCCGACAACAGGAGCTAAAAGCATTTCATGCTTAAAAACAAATTTCCTCTGAATATATTTGCGCGCACTCATCGGCACTCCCCAATTGACAACTGCTCTGGTTCATATTTTAGGTTGCTAGGGGAATAGCAGGCCGTATAAGTGCAGAGAACCGACAATGTTATGAGCAAACGATACGTACCTTGTGCGCTAGCTTGGAAAACATGGCAGGTCCTTTTGGCTGCGAGAAATATAAAAGGAGATGATATTAGTCAACTTACTTTCGTGGTAGAAATTATGACACAGCTTCATCAAGATATCAAGCTAAGAATTTGGCTACTGGGTTGTGTGAAAAGTAATCAACGTTGCAGCTCCTAATAAGTAACCAGAATGATGCATACCTTGCATTAATTTAACCTGGGGGCGGGGAAGATATTCTGCAAGTGTCCACTTAGTGTCCATTTCGTCTGCTGCAGAAGCGCTGATTGGCTGGGCTAGGTTACGCGTCAGAAGGAGACAGGCGCCCCCAGCCAATCAGTGCTTTAGCAGCAGACGAAATGGACATGTCCACTAGGTGGACACTTACAGAATACGCCCCCCCCCCCACCCCACCCCCCTTACCCCTACCCGCAAAGACAAGTTCTTCTCCGGATGCCGCTCGAAGAGCCAGCGTCACTGAGCTGCCTTAGGGCGAGATGTTTAAAGGACGACGTTCGTTCCGCAGTGCTATCTATTATGAGGACTTAGAAACTAACAATCGCGGCAATGGCGCCACGTTGTCACTGAAACACTGTGGCGTCTTTCTCCATTTTGAGTACAATATGTCATAATTTTCGGTTACTCATATTTGCAAAACGAGGCTAAAAGACATACACCGAAGTGGAAATGTTTTGTCGGCGCTCAGATATTCCATGTGTCTCATATTCCCTAAAGAAATACAGTATATCGAAAAAAATCGCACATGAAACTCCGACAACAATGACAGCGTTACAGAACGACACACAGGAAGGAGGTCACTGCACACCAGCTCTGCGGCCAAAGTTCAGTGGAGCTCCGTACGACGAGACTATTCCAACCACTGGAACGGATCGTAATAATGACCCGAGAACCCGTACCCAAGCCAGCCAGCGGGGTAAGCTTGGCCCCGGCCCGCACCAAATGACCTTCGATTCGGACAGATGGACTATGCACTACAAAGCCGGACTTGGGCACGACAGTGATTGTTTACTGCAAGCGATACTGCTCTAGATACCGAGATTCTTACTGCGCGTAATATAGGACTACGCTGTCCCTGCCTCTGTACTCTGCCAACTATCACCGAAACTACGATTTTTTGTTGGCATTGATGTCCGTTGACGCTGGCCGTAGATAATATAAAAATTTTAAGAAATACCCTATGGCGCCAGCACCATTACAATAAATGCTGAAAACTGCACCTGCACGCCGTTTTCTACAGACTCCGCCGTCTCACCACCTAAATGTACTGGACTGCTGGCAAATGGTAAGATTGCAGGCAGAGGGACAGCACCTATATGGCTCGCGTCGTTCTTGTACATGTTTTGCAATGACTAACGTGGCCCCTCCTCAGTGTTACAGGAAGGGAGGTCAGCAGCACGTAAAAAAAATGTATAAAAATAAATGTGGCGTTCCTGGACCTGTACTGAGCCCTAAACGTAATGTTTTTGTGACACCCGCCGCGGTATAGCGCAGTGACATGGCCTTGCGCGGCTGAGTTCTAGGTTGCGGGTTCGATCCCGGCCGCGGTGACCGCACTTCGATGGGGAGCAAAATGCAATAACGCTCGTGTACTTAGGTTTAGGAGCATGGTGAACAACCCCAGGCGGTCAAAATCAATCCGGAGTCTTCCACTACCACGTACCCCTTTATCAGATTGTCGATTTCGCGCGTATATTAAACCCCATAATTTTTGTTTTTAGTGACGTTAGTTAGTGAGCTGTTTCCCCTATAGCAATGCGTTCACGTGGCTGCAGGCAACATTTCAGAGAATGCTTGACTACAACACATCAGTCTGCCCGCCGGTTCTGTGTAGCTCGTGAGACCCGCTGCTGTAGAGCCTTCCTTAGCCAAACTCCGTCTAGATATAGCGCTGGCCCGCGCTACGAGACAGCGCTGTTGTTGCATGACAGGCATTTAACCAATCAGACGCGCGTGTTGGCCGGAATCCTATTGTGCGACACAAGCGTATTGTGCAGCACGTGCCCATTCGACGAGTCTCCTACCTCGGTGGTCTTGAAATGGCAATAGAGACGCACATGCGGAGTTTTGAGAATTCGCGTAAGAGTGCACGCAGAATACTCACATGACCCGTGGTCCCATTCTTTGTCAAGCTCAAGTTGCGGTAGATTAGGTTGTCGTCGTTGACTTCCCTGCGATATAAGTGAGTGTGAGACGCCGAAATAATAACGTCGAGATTATATCGGGGTAAAAAAACACACTGCAGCGACACAACACAACACAGCTCCGGGCTCTTATAACTGCTGTCGCAGTTGAAAAAAGAGAATGACCTTGCTTTTGGCAATTACGCAATAATTTCACTGAAGTCATCGCCCACAGGCTTCTTATATCTTGCTTTATACTTCCAGGCCAATAAAAATAGAACACAGTAACAAACGAAGTCACTTAAAATGAGGACTGATGCTCTTTGTCTTTGGACTGAGACTATGTGCCCAGTTTTCATATGGCTAAGACTCTTAACTACGAAAACACGGAATTGTTGCCCTGCCTCATCGGGCCACCTTATGGGGGAAGAACGCAAAAACGGCCGTGTGACCAAATGTGGTCAATGCGTTCCAAATTCTTTAAACATGAGATGAGATGCAATACGGGTGATTGTCGTCGCTTTTACGACTTCGGCATAGTCAACTTATACTACAAGGCAAGAATTATACCGATAATCATAAAAATGAGACGAACTATATCTTCAACCGAGAAAGTCAAGCGGTCGATATCAATGCGGCCTCCGAAACCCCTCGTCCAATGAGTTCATAACCACTTGCTAGAAGCTAACGCTGCTAATTCTTTCGCAGTAATTAATTCTTGCCAATGGACGACTTGCAGTATGGTGCGCCTCCTCTTCCGTGCACCGGCAGTACTAAAAAATTTGGCTGGAAAACGAGGCATAAGTTTGACTGCGTTTCGGCGAATTAAGTTCGAGTTCTGGCACAGATGAAGTGCTTTTGCTTTGTTTATGTAAATACTAGGCTTCTTACAAAATAAAAACTGCGTGTTCCCGACGAAAGTGTTATCTCCGTACGAATATCGATGACGTGATCAACAATAAAATTCGCTAAGACGTTGATAGTTCATTCTAAAACCAGTAACACAAAGGCACACGTGGACCATGTGTCCGTGAGGCAAAATGAGCTGTCTTAAGAAGCTTTGGTTGGAAAATACCTTTTTGCTCATGCGCAGTGTATTTCTGGGCAAAACCAAAAAATGCCAAAGAACGAAACCGTCAAGCTTTAGCTCAGCTGACGAGTCATGAGACAATTTCCGTCTCACCACGCGTCGGGCGTGCATGAAGCGAAGGAGATCGCGGCTCGACATAGAAGCTCGCTCGTGCACGCGATACGGCATGAGGCGTGGACAATCACGTTAGTATATGGGCAGTCTGCTGTAGGCGCATACTTCTACACGTCCCGACGGCGCTTCGCCACTCAGTTATCGCGTTAGGCGTGTCTCAAACACGCGGCCAAGGCAGCTCTTGTACGCAGCCTTTGTGGCACCGTTCGAATGTTTAACCCTCCCGACTAGGTCACACGAAATATAGGTAAATCCTAGCCTTCGAGTACGCCACTGCGCGTGCGGCCCGCACTTCAGTTGTGCAGCGTCTACACGACTTTGATCCCTGGCACGGTTAGTGACGGAGCGCCCGCCCGCATGCATTGCTGTGCGCACCATTTGCGCTCAGACTGGACGAAGCCACCTCTTGTTTCCGTAACCACCGCATCACGGCCACACATTTTCTTGTTTGCGCTTTTACCCTGCAGACTTTCTATCAATGGTGCCGTTTGTTGCGATGGTTCAATGCGTATACGTGAACCTCACCAGTATAACCCGTTCGCCCCAATGTAACCGAATTGACGAATTGTAAACAGTCGCGGATGACATACACGAAAAAAAAAAAGTGGGATGCAACAGTCGGGTATACACAGTCACGTACAACCCGCTATTCCGTTACCCATCCTGTACCGACAAAGCGGCATAACGGCCGCCGCCGGTCAACGAATGTTCCCCGTAGACGTAACGGGAAATATATCCTTTAGTACGCTCCTCGTGGCCGAGCCGAGAACATTACCGTGTCCGCGCGTATACTCGGCGTAACGACCTTAGCACGCTCGCGCAGTCGGCGCGGGTCGAGGAACACATTACGCCAGCTATGCGCCGCGTGTCCGGACGCCCCAGATAGAAGAGCTCCCCTACACATGACGACGCACCACACGTTACTGTGCTCGTCGGTGAAGATGCGCAGCAGGAAACGCGTCTCGCAGTTGGGCGCACTGGTGCAGGGCAGCACGATGTAGTCGCCGGCGGGCAGCGTGAAGAAGGTGACCGTCTCGCGCGTCGTCGTGTGCACCGTGACGTCCAAGGGCCGATGCGTGGCCACAAACTGCGTCGTCAGCCGTGTCAGGTTCGCCGGGATCTGCGGGGCAAGTAGATGCGGGCGTCACTAAAGCAAACAAGCAAGGACAACCCTGGTGTACACCTCGTTTGGAAGCACAACGCGCTCGATCGGTAGAGTGTTACATTTCAAAGCAGTAACCAGGCTGTGAGGACTGCCTCAGCAAAGGGCTCTGCATTATTTTCGACTACTTATTTCGAAACAATGCAGTCGTGCTATTGATATTCCGCTACTTTTCGCGCTCTGTCATTGGCCTCTAGCAGTGCTCTACCTATTCGGTCCCCGAGGGACCGCTTGAACAAAGCTTTTTGCAAAAGGGAAGCGACGTTGGGCTAGTTGGGTCATCTTGGAAAGCGCGGGAACAATGCAAGAAATGAGCACAGAAACCACAAAAGCGCTCGTGTGGTGTCTGGCCTCTGTTCTCGTTTTTTGCGCTGTTCCCACGCTTTCTTAGAAGCTGTTTAACCGTAAGTAAATTTAACCTAGCCTTTTCTTCACCTTTCTGTCGGAAAAGCCGAAAAGTGACATTGAACAATAGCGGGATACGTCACTCGAAGGGTAGTGTTGACCTCAACCTTGTGAATTTCTAGAGTCAAGTGGAGCGCGTAGCAGCGCAGTGGTTAGGATCACGCGTTTTAGTCAGGTGGTGTACTATCATTATTTACAGGCTACAACCCAACTCACGCTAGAGTACAAACGCAAATAGGGAAAGCTTTGGTGTCTCGAGTTACGTTAATGGGACAGTAAAAAGAAATAGGCGAGTTACCAGTGTTTGAGATCGGAGACAAGCTAGATCTTCCGGTGCCCATTAGCGTATCAGTTTGTTGTTCCATGCTTCTTTATGCTTGTTATTCGTGCGGAAAGAAAGGCTCCCCCTAAAGATATTGTCTTTATTTCTTCGACGTTCAACCGCTGTTGAGTCGCCTTAACTTCACGTATACACCACCGTATACCCTGTTTACAGCACCATCTTACTCTTACATAGAGTCCATTACCTAACCTTTACTTTTCTTTGCTTTTCTTTCTGTCTTTCTATACTGCATTATCGCCGGGATCTGCCCACATTTTTTCGTTGAATAAAGCCACACTTCCGGTTCCGATTTTAGGCACTCGCAGTTTGAACGAGTGCATATATGTTTCATTTCGGTCTTTCTTCGTTAATGGGTCATTATTATGTATTACTCAGTACGTAACTCTCGCTAGCTTCGTGTATCGTTTTCGTTCCAAGCTTCATTTTGACGCCCTTTTTCGTTGACCTACGTGCACCAGAAGGACTAAAATCGTCTAATTTACCAGGCGACAGTGGTTAGACACCCAATTTCCACGAACCCCAAATCCATCTGAACTCGGCAAAGAAGACCTCGTCTTCAAAACAACAATTCAAGCTCTATTTCTTCTATACGATACCAAACAAGATCGCTCCTACCCCGAGAAGAGGCTTGGTGACCCAGAAAAGACACGAAAAACGAAAGAGCATTGTGGCGCCTTCGCATGCACAAGATCGTCATGACGTCATGGGTTTTGACGGCGTCTGTTCGGGCCTAGCTAGTCAATCTTTTTTTATCCATAAAGACTGAATACAGTGAATTACAAGAAAAAAAAACAGACTAAACTTAGCAAGTTTCAAGAACTTTTACTGAGCCACAACGGCCCAAATCCATGAGCATACTTTGAAATCCATAGCGTCACAATGACGTACCACGGATGGGGTTTCGGCTCGAAATGAGAAAAAAAAAAAAACTTTTACCTTAGTTTTCTGTTCTAATAAGCATTCTATTACCGCAAAATTACCAGAAAATAGAATATTCAAAGAATACTTTGTGAGTTTAACCTGCTTCAATGTTTCTCTTAGTTTCCCTTTACTGTGCTCATTATATTAACAATATACGTATACGGCGCTAGTGCATGCGTTGAGGATCCGAGGCACTCAATGGTGGTTTCTGTAAAATGTTTGCAGGAGCGATATTTTTGAGTACGAGTGATTTCCTGGTACCTATACTGTCGCTTCGTCGTTCCGCGCGTCTCATCTTGAGTAAGGAAAAAAAAGGGAAACATCCATAAAGCTATTCGCGTCGTCGACTCAGAGTGCACCGGCAGCGCATCAAAATTAAGTCGTGTAAGGCAGCAACAAAGCTTTATTTACTTCGGGTATGAACGGGCTGAAACGGTAATAATGTAGCCTCTTTATAGTGTTTATACACGTCCATTGCGCGATGCAGATTTAAAGCCGTCTTGCTCGTCCTTGCAGTGGCACTGCCAGAGCGCCCCGAAGTGACCACTTGAATAACTTAACATAACTTAACACGTGGCTTCGGAGGATCGAAAAACTATCCCAATAAAATAGTCCTTCGATAGGTTACCCTACGATAGCCGACCGTCAGTAAGACTGCGCCAATTTTATCCCCAAAGAAATTGGCTCAACTCGCGTGACGCTTTGTGTATATTCTGGAAGCGAGCAAAATGGGAGGTGTGTTGGGCGCACGTTTCAAAAATTTGCTATGCAGGCGCGTTCGCCCACGCACGTTTCGTCATGTCTGGAATTCACGGCTGATAACTGAATGCTCGGAGCCATTCCTATACGTGTAGCACAAGTGGTCGTGAGCAGTGGCTAAATAATGCAAACAGAAATGACATTCAAAGTGAACAGATGTCATTTCTTTGTTCATGTGGGATAGAAATAGGCGCTTGAAGTACCACCACGCCTGTGGCTTGGTGTTATCTCAAAACCGCCACAGCGAGCGCTATTGGGGGCGAGCTCCACCACTGGAAAAGCTGGCGCCGCCGTCGGCGTGACGTGGCATGAGGGATCACGTGGACACAGCGGCCGCGTCGGCTGCTTCGGAAGCGCCGAAGCTAACTGAAAACGAAAGTTTAAAGTCCCATCTGCGCTGCGGTTCTGATTAAGTGGTGAGGTTTTCCGGCCTTGGGTATCTGCCTGACAACATTTGAAAGCACTATAACAGGTAGTGGCTGCTTTTGGAGGCATGCAGCGTGGTAGGCTACTGTTCGGTGCCGCAGTGCCGGACGTACGCAACGGAACCCGGCGTCAGCCTTATTCACACGTAGCCGCAGGACAAGAAGCTGCGTGAAGCTTGGTTCGCGAAACTTAGAACCGGCAAACAGCCATCGGCTACAACTTGGGTATACAGCAAGCACAGACGCGAGGAAGATTTCTGCTACGGTGTCGGGACTGCGATGTTCGGTGAGTAGCAGAAAACGCGCACTCAGGCGCTCGCCCGCGCCCGCTGCCTGGCTTATGTCATGATGCTTAATTTGGTCTATGAACTTGTTGATGCTAGATTCTGGCAAGTTCACTAGAATGGAAAGAGAGCGGTAAGAAGCACATTAAAAAAAAGGCACGGCACATGGTTATGTTTGTGTTATGAATTAATGTACTGGACTACGAAAAAGAAGCAGCGGGAAATTGCACGCTGAGAAGACCGATAAACATACAGTGCGACGCAACTTTAGAAATAACATTGAAACGTCCAAGAATTTAGAAGAAAAAAAATTTTCAGTCGTCGCGACGGCACATAAAGTATAAACCCCATGCAAGCGATCTTGCACGCGAAAGCGACAAGCGATGCGATGGAGATGGCTGTCGTGTTCGCTCGTCGCCTACGAGTCGTACCCCATGCGAGTGACGACTTCGAGCGACGTCTCCTCGGTGTTGGTGGTTGAGGGCACCAAATACGCGTCGAAACCAGCGTGACGCATGCTTCATTGTTTTAGATTGATGTATTTTACTGTAAAAAGCAGCATAAAATATTTCTGAAGGTCTCGCAGTAGGTTCTTATCATTGCTCGCATAAAAATTCAATCGTTTGCTCGTTCCGTGCGACAATCGATAGTACTTGAGCGATGTACATCCAGTTCCGGCTTCGCGCTATAGGCTAGTCGCTCATAGCACTTTCGGGCGTCGAGCGGCAAATTCTTGATTTGCAGAACCGAGCGATCGAGCGACAAGACCGAGCTATCTGTTTAAGCGACAGCCCGTTTTGTCGCTCGAAGCCGTCGCTCGTCGCCGTCGCGCACAAAGTCGCTTTCATGGGGTTTAGCCTTCACAGTCGCCTTAGACGTCGAAGTCTCTATAACGAAATTGTTTTTGAACAGCTCTGATAGCGTCCACGCAACAATGGTTGCTAGTGTACTGTCAAGTGCGCATATGCTGCGGTCTAAAGCTCACGGCACGGTGCGAAAACGCGCTCGCAGCGAAAGCAAAACATTGTGTGTGGACATGCATGCAGACGCGCAACGGAACCCGGCGTCAGCCTTATTCACACGTAGCCGCAGGACAAGAAGCAATCCACGCGCAATCGGTCGCTGCCAACCCGTGCGATCGCTGCACTGAGGCTTCATTCTGTTATGCTCCATTCGGTTATGCAGACAGCCCACTATAAGAACATATTTCACATAGTTCGCTCTCAGTATTTGCCTACCTTTCACGCAAGGAGCCGGTTCGGGAGACTCCATCGCGGCGACCGCGCGCAGTGGCGTTCACTGTACGTTTTCGGTAAAGAGACAGTGTCTGTAAACGATTCTGTTCATTCAGTTTGCCCAAGGTTATTATATCGACAGTCAAAAGCTTCGCTCGTTTTGAGAGTGCTTACATAAATGTCCAGGAGGGCTGCCGCGTGGTGTTTTTATTGAGCGCCGTAAGCGAAACCCGTGAGGAGCGCGCCGCGTGATCCCTCATACTACGCAAGCGAGGCGCTTCCGACAGATGGCGACTCCGTAAGTCCTCGCCCCCAATACATGAAACAAAAAGGACTGCTTCGTATCCTCAACATAAAATTCAGTCTGAGTTGAGGGGCGCTGATAACGGATGTCCCTCTGATTAGCTAATGGCTTTAGAGAGGGCTTCGCAGAAAAAACGAGGACAAATATGGGGACATATGAACGTACAACGAGGACTGACAGTAGCTGCGACCAGTTCTTGTACGTGTTCCTTTATTCATCGACGTTTATTCGCGATGCCCTGTCTGAGTTCTCAGAGTATATGACTACTAGTTCAAACCGAGGGTTTATTGTAAAGGCCTAAAGGGGGAGGGGGTGCTGCTTTAAGCTATATCGTGGCGCAGTCTATAGTTATTGTTTTGGCAGTCGGTCCTTTTAATATACTTCACATTTTCTCGCGATTCATTACAGGAGCAGGTAACCTCTCACTAAGCTTCTTCTTTTGTTTTTCAGATTCACCACAACATTTGGTATGTATATAGACAAACATGTGTAACTCCTAAATGAAACGGTGATGAGGAGTTCTACTCCGGAAGCTATTTAGCGTATAATAACGAGGCAGGTTGCGTGCTGTCGTCCGAGCGACCTGCCACAGAAGCGCCACAGCCACTCGCGCGTGACGCCAGTGCATCCGAACCTCGCTGTGTGCGGTCTCTGCCGAAAAAGCTCGAAAAAGCCCCGCGGGAATGCGATCCTGCACGCGACTATGGCACGCAATTGCTTTTTCTCGTGTCCCCTGGTATAGCACCGCCGACGCAACAGCTTTTATACGTGGCGGCCGGCGTTCAAGGTTGTGCACGCCACCTGCACAAAGCGGGTTAGCTCGCGCCAGCGTGAAATCACGCGACGCGAACGACCGTCGGTTGTTAAGACGATGAGCCGCATAGGGACACCGTGAAGAAATCCTTCGTTGTCGACGGATGCGCAAACAGGACCGACGAAGAGCCGCCAAGTGGGCAAGTCGAGAGAGTTGACGAGCCTTTGTTCAGACGCTCGCGCTCATCAAGGTTAATTGAAGCACACGACGGACGAAATCGCTCATTTATCTTCTCCGAACCCACGGGGACGTGACTCGGTAACAGCGAACCACGCTTAATGGCGTCGCGGACTATATCGGTGCCGCTAGCGTCGTCGCACTCTGTCAGGTGAACAGATCCGTGATCCCGCTTGACGTGCGAACTAACCTCTATTCGGCGAGGGGAGTTAACACGTATGAGTGCGTAACCTCAGGCCGCGTCTCATTTCATAACCGCCAATGCCGGTAGACTATTTTCACATTGTTATCATTGAAAGATCCCCTGACCTTACAGGAAAACATCGCTGCAGAAATAAGTGCCTCCACCGCCACTAATTCTGCGCATAAGGTCAAGCGTAAAAATACACTATATCTACTAGAGAGAGGATAACATCTGTTGCTTTCTTGGTATCAGTGCCACAGCTGAGATATCACCAGAACATTTTTTTCTACCCCTTCAGCACTTTCTGGGCGACCACGTTAAACGGAGAAAAAAAGAAACGGGAAGAGGGAAAGGAGGGAAGCGCTAGGTTCAGATTTTGCACGAGTAGTTTCAATTTCCTGGTGCGAACACAATCTGTATTTCTTTTTCTTGAAAGCTGGCTTGGAAGGAAACTTTATTAGGCTACTCAAAAAAAATTAAAGGGGTTGAGGGGGGGATATCGAGCAGTAACTCTAACCGACTACAGCGCGCACCCACATTCTACGTACGCAATGCGCCGGTTTGAGCCTTTAAAATCGTAATGTCAGCTCTGAAAACCGCAAGCATATACTTTGTTTGAGCTCACGTCAGTAGTTCGACTGCGTAATGTACCGTTATATATGCACACGATTTTGTCTCTTCGTTGCAAATGCTCTTCCATTTGCGAAAGCATCATAGTCATGATATTGACACTGCAAGCGAAACGGCACATCGTTACGCCAACAGCGCACAACAGCACAATTACGACCTCAGAGATATTGTAATACTGCAAAAGTAGGCATCCCGTGATATTAATAACCCTCCGCTAACCACCGCCATAACTGTATTAGAGAAAAGTATAAATGAATATATACTGACATTCCAAGGAATCTGAACATGCTTCGGTTCTAAGTACCCTCTCTAAGTTCAAGCTTAGAAAAGCTTAGAAGAGTGAAAGAAGTAAGAAGAAGCAGAAGAAGAAGAAGAAGAAGAATGAAAAAGAAAAAAGAAAAGTAGTAGAAGAAGAAAAGAACAAAGAAATGTCGCGCTCAAATTTAGGTTATTTCCGTAAGAGTAGTAATTCTACGTTTAGTGAAGACATCTGCAGGGACTATGGTATACTAAATAACACATCGTAAAGAGGTGGAACCAATGAGCGCTGCCCACCACATGGGACGCGACGTCGAGAGAAACGCACATTGACTGAGTACGATTTTATCGTGCTTTTAATACGCAGCAGAAACGATCAGCAGAGCTATATATCGCAAGGAATTGGAGCTCACCTCGTATATGGCGAAACCAACCGGGTGCAACGTGGGCTTCTTTCCGGCGTCTCGAAGGACGTCTGTGACGTACTGTTGCGTCACGGACACAACCATGTGGCATTTACTTGAGTTTGTCTTTGGAATTTGCACGTGGAACTGTGGGTTGCATCCCGTGGTCTCTGTCGGAATAAGTGAAATGAAAGGAGAGAGAGAGAGAGAGAGAGAAAGAAGGCGGATGAGAATAGACCCTGTAAGGCACAGAAATTAGGCTGGAACGCAACGTTATCATTGTTCCATAAGCAGGACAGCAAGATATTTATTTTGTATAATTAACTAATAATTGGGACGTATAGCGTTAGCTGTGCGTTAATTTCGACAGCGCTAACGAAGTGCAGGAGGAAATCGCACCTTGCAGATGACTGCGCCCCCAGCCGCTGCACTTTTCGTATAGCGATTGTGGTAGCCCGCGGAGTTCCGTCTATAGACTAACTGCTGCCCCTTCACACCGGGCATATTTAATGGGGCATTTTGACTATTTGACGTTGACAATATTTAGAAATATCTGAGTTTAATGCAAGTCTATGGGTTGAATTGGGGTACAGGCCCCAGCACAGCTGACTCAAGCACGGGAACTGCGTGCCGTAGCATTTGTTGGCGCCGTCCAGCGGAGGTTACTTGGTCGAGACGATAATCTTATTTGCAAGTGGTGCCTTATTTGAAGGTCACCGCTATAGTCGCGCTGCCCTCTGTGTAGCGAAGACAGCCGCTGTACCGCGTTACTGTGCGACAATTCACGCGCCTCGATAAGGCACGCCACCGTTTCGCGTTTTGGTGTCTATTGAGGCTCGCCTGGCGTACGGTGAGATCGTTGGTAAAATGGACCAGTGAAAGCCCATTGCATACCAAGACGGCACAAGTCCCATCTGGGAATGCATACTCAATAGAAATAGACTCGAACCCGGCGACTTGCGGTATAACGGCACCTACGCAGGCCTTCGCAATATTTCGACCAACTATAGATTTAAAGAATGCTGTGCCATCAAGCGATCGATTAATCTAAAGCTATAGTATCAATTAATAAGTGGCACAGAGTGCATTTTCATCTGTGACAGCAGCCGTCACATTGACTTAATCTGCAAAGCTTTCAGTGCTACAAGGAAACGGTTTACGCTCGGCGCTTCTTTAAATCTGGAACCCATACAGAGCGTTTTTTTTTTTCGTTTCACAGCCTCTCAGTGGGACCGATTGATGCCCGGCACCATTTAGCTTCTCGAAGTCTCTGTAAGGTTGAAGGCGCGAATATTGTAGCATTCCGAGTTTTAGGCGTACTGGATACCAGGCATTGTCCGCTGTACAATTTGTACCCCAACGTTTTAAAGCGAGAAAAATAGCAACAATTTAAGTTTGCGTTTTAAGTAAAAGCTACCACGGACCTGGGTGGCTTGGTCCCCCACCGGCGTTGTACCCGGCCCTCCAGCGACGCCTGGCCAGCACGGCGCGCCAGGGCTTCTTACTGTGGAGCGCCGCCTCTTGCATCCAGTCGTCCGGCCCGATGTGCACGAGGTCCAGATGCGTGAAGTTCAGCGTGAAGTCCTCGAAGGACATCCTGCGAAGGAGAGCCATGCTATACGTTTTGTAGCACGATGGCTCGCCCTCGGCGTCGCACCTCGAGCTCGCGATTTCTTAGCCGAGACATGAGGGCGCGGCGACCGCATATTGCACGAGTACGTGCGGCCGACCGCTAAGTGCATGTAGTTGTGAAAGAAGCCCGCGAATATACGCTAAATTGCCGCGCGAATGGCCGCTCGAGGCACGTTGCGTGTATTCGCGGGCTTCTCTCACGCTCAGAAAAACAATTTTAGGTAGCACGTATATATTGAGCAACGGGAAGCTCTATCGGGAGTTTTTCCTGTTGCTCTACAATTTTCTCACTGACACTTCTAATCTAATTATAATATTTGAGAAGTTGATTAACTAATCAAGACTAATTATGTGATTAGGCGGAATGCAAAAAAAAAAAAAATAATCTTAACATCTTCAAGCGACGGCAAAACAGCATTACCTTGGTTCTGTCCATGCTGCGTGGCATTTTCATATTTTTAAATCTTGGTGCATGATAGTTGGGACACCCTGTACAGAATAATCATGGCTCACTGTACCTAGTTCCAGAGTGGCTGTAGCCTTGAAACGTGGTATTAAGTGTCCACAATGTGCGCGGTATTTCAGTTAGAAGCTCTTGAGGCCTTTGAAAGACAGTTTCTATGGTCGTTGTAAAGTATGAGCGTGTATCGGAGGGAATTCTGCCTGGAAGCGCGCGTAACACACATGCGTGGTTGAACTTTGTCATCTATGGTTGTCGAGGGGACCGACCAGAACTCTCCATCGGAGGGCGGTTGCCGCAGTCCGAGCAGCTGCCGGTCCCTCTCGGAGAGGCTGTCCCACTCCCAGGAACGGTCGCTCCAGGGCCCGTTCCACTCGCCGCGGCCCCACGGGTTGCGCAGCCGGATGAGCGTCACCTCTCCCTGTTTGACGCGCACCTGCAAACAGCGCGGCGCAACTCGCATTTTTCGATAGGGGAAATGGCACGCCCATGTAACATCCCTAAGAACGCTGTCGAAACGCCCTTCATCGACCGCAAACGTCAACGTCACGAAAACGAGCAAACTAAGCAAAGCGTATTCACGCATAGCACCCGCCGAGACGTTGTTTCAGTGTGGGTTACGCACTATCCCTGCCTCCGTAAGAAATTTTACAGATGCGACGCTGTAAACCGATTCACAGCCTTAAGTGTCCTTAAGGGTGCAAATCGAACCATAAATCACACCCATAGGCCTTTACTGCTGTAAGGGTATGAGTTATAGACAAAAAACACTCTTAAAAGGGTAAATCGGTTTACAGTGCAGGTGGCCTCTGCCAAGGTATAATTAACACACGTATTTTGAGCACTTTAGAACTTATCTCGTTTTTTTTTTCTTGACTGATTATTGCTTTTCTCGTGTAATTCGCAGCGCGTTTGTGTATGATGAACACGCCACAAAAGTAGAGTATAGCGCGCCGACACCTCCCTACACAGCTAACAAAAATTAAAAAAAAACGCAATTTGTAAGTCAAATGAACATGAAGCAAATTTCAGCTAAAGCGCTTCGTGTTTAGGCTCGTCATGGCATTCCTGAAGCTCTAAAGAAACAATTTGACATCAATAAAATCATGGTAATGTTTTACTTCATTGCCTCCTGTATCACTGACGCGGGACGACACAGTCGAATGAGCGACCACAGTTTTTTCACTGAACTGCGTAATACACTGCTGGTTACGGGGACGGCCAGCGGTAATTAACGAGAAACCTTTAACCCATGCCACAACGCCGTAAGAATAGTTCTGGGCTAAATCGCTTCGCAGTATGTATTAAACTACTCCTGACGATGCTTGCGCTGCAAATGTCTTCCTTTAGGTACCTATAGGTGTTCATTTCGCGGCCATACGAAACACTGCGAGAACAGCATACAGGGAAGTGGGCAACGAAATCGCTGCATCGCTGGATGGATTCTCGCAGAAACGAAACACGAAGGGAACAAGACGAACGGGAAGGAACGGCATGGGCTCTGAAAACGGGACTTCGTGCCACCCCTTCACGTACACGTCAATGAAACTAGAATCGGGATAACTGCACTGCTTTACAATACTTCATGCAATATCCCACGAGCAGGCTTGAACGTACAGCTCGCATTGACCCAAGCAAGACGGAGGACTTGGTTCCTGAAGGGAAAATTAGGTGTGAGAGCGCGAACCCAAGAGCCACCATCCATGCCCCCAGCTTCCCTCGCTTTCTTTTTGGGTTCTAACTGCGTGAAATTGGAAAGAGCCAATACAAGAAGCATAAAATAAGTTCAAGTGCAGAGTGAGTATACCGACTGGTTTGTTGAAGCTGAGCGTCAACAAACCAATTGAAGATTGAAGAACTGAAGAAACATTTGAAGATGAACTGCACATGCACTGGTGGACAGATGCCTATAGGGCCGCACTATCTTTCTTGGTTGACATATTCTGCTGTGATCAAATTTTGTTATCTTCATCCACTGGTTGTCCATCCGCATGTGCATGGGCAGTTGATCATCGGTTGTACTTATACAATTATGAAGCTCGGCTTCAGTGAGCTATGTGGTATAGTCGCCACTTGAACTTCTTTTACGTGTCTTCTTCTCCTGCATTGGCGTTTTCAATTTCGCGCAGCTAGTACCCAAAGGTTTGTGTGAACCAATTAGCCCCTCAAGATGTATTTCCTTTCTCTTTATCACGGCACATGACTTTCGCCTTTGACAGTGCCGTGCGCCAGCGTTGACGGCCATGTTGTGTGAGGCGACTCGGATGTGTGCTGAAGCTAGCTTGCGGAATTACGTATGTTGTCTGAGACACACTTGTACACAGTACTCAAGGAGACGCACTCAGGGAGCTCTGTACAAACACGTGTGTGATAGTGACCAAGCACGCTTATCGGAGAGCCTTAGCACTGCGCAGGAAGTTCTCTGCTGTGCTGTGCATGGCCGTCGACGTGACTGCTGGCACCGGAGCGACGTTCGCACATACTGTGCTTTTCTGTCAGTAGTCTGCGGGCAGCATGGTTGTTGGAAGGTTGAAATATTGCGCAGTTCAGGTTATCCATTGGTGCACAATGTACGTGATTAAGTTTTCGGTGTCACTTCATGGAGTAGAATGGCCCTAGACAGACTAACACACTATCTTACGGGCAAGCTTGAGAAAGACGAATTCAATGTTCCTATGACATTGACCGTGGTAAATCACCCAGCGAAAACCGCTCCGCAGTGACCTCTTCGCAGGGTCAATAACTTCAGTCGAAATTCGCCCTTGCAGATCACGCACCGGGTACATATTATAGACCCCCAAAACACGGCACTCGCTTGCTCTCCTTTTTCTTACATTGGCATAGTATTGGTATAGTTGACCATAATTCTCATGGACATGCTCCACTGCTCACACAACTAAATTATCACCGTTCTGATAATTGTACGAGGATAGCTACAGCTCGTGTGACCCTTTCGCCATTTGCCAGCTGCCCACTGCAACACACTGAATGTGCGCGCGCATCGACTGCTCAATATCACAAGTGTGGCTGACGGAGCTCAAGTATAGACCTTTCACACCGAAAAGAGGCTATAAGGACAGCAGTAGCCGCTTTTCTCTGTAAACCCTATTACTGCAACCTTTTCTTCTAGACCACGACATGCACGCCGATTATTACTAAATACAATAGTAAAGAGCTGCGTACTGCGAAGTATCATGACGAAATATGTGCGACCCTCACCTTTGCTATCCCCGTCACACTGTAGGCATGTTGAGTGTACAATCCATTATTTAGTCGTGCCGGGCCCTTGTGATGGTCCTAAAAGAAGGACAATGTAGGAAGTGTTAGGTCACATCGCTTCAAGCACAAATGCTGGTCACAGGCTTGCTGAGGACAATGCGTGCTATCGGCCGTATATACCGGCTTCTAGAATCCTTCGTGGCCGCATAGGTGGATTGCACAACATGAAGTGTACGCTCACTAAGCCATCGCTATACTCGCCACGCACGAGTAGCATAAATAGTTCTTAAATGAAAGCGACGAAAAGGACTAATGCGTGCAGAACGTCAGAGACCTAATGCATAGCTCGTGTAGCAAAGTCAGGACAATGACGCTTTCAGTTTCACTACGAGCTTTCATGCACGGTACGACGCTAAGAAGGTTTTGTTGCGCAGCAATATGACTCTAGTAAACCTTTCAAGCGTATAGGAAACGCCGAAGGGTCATGTGAATGGTCCAGAACAAAAAACAGCGCCGCCTCCCCACCGGTATGATGCAGGCGGCCATGAGTGTGGAACGGGGCACCGCGCTGGACACCATGGAGAAAGCCATGGGCGGGTCCACGTGCGCCATGCGGAAGGTCTGCGCCACGCCGCCCGTCAGGTCCTGCAACGCGCGGCCCGTGTGGCCAGCCTGCAGCTGGTCGTAGCCGCCATAGAACCTGCGTCACGGGCATCCAGATGGATTGTACACGTGAGCACGGAACTACTACTTTATTTGCAGCAGTCGATATACACAGCCTGCTGGAGCAGCAGATGATAAAGGCTGGAATCCCGTCACGGAGCGTTCTGACCATTCTCAGATTGCGACGGTCATGACGTGCTACATGAAGGCAATCGTAAATATTATGTTTTCTCTAACTAAAAATACTATACACCATATCATTGGGAGGAGCATCTAGGAACTACACCGTAACCAAAAATACATCGACAACCTATTTCTTTTACTTCTTATTTAGCGTCATTACGCTCGAACATAACGTTATATAGACTGATTTTATCTGCATGCAAATTTATTCACTTATCTGCTAATTTCTGTTCGATAGTCTGTTTATTTAATTATCATATTACTTCTCAGGTTTGCTTTATATTGTGCTTAGTCTAATTCCCACGTAAGAGGTTCCGTTTGCTGTGCTTCATTTGGGAACTTTTCCTGCGTATATTCCTAATTGCTTATCAAAAAATTTAATTGAATTAATGCAAACGAAGCAGCTGAATTTAGATCCTGTACCCGGTAACTCCGACTCTCATGCACATCATTGCGGAATCAGACGGTAGTGATCGAGAGAGAGCCAAGGCACGAGACTTACTTGGCGTACGCCTTCTCGAGCAGCGCCGCCCAGAACTCGCTGGGGTCGGCCGAGTGCATGTAGAAGAGGCGCCCCCGGTGCGTGGGTAGCCGGTCGTCGACGACCAGCTCGTGCCACTCGCCGAAGCGCCAGAAGCGGAAGCGGAACAAGCCACAGTATCCCGGCCCGAAGCCCTGGTCGGACGGCACCACGCGGTCCAGGAACCGGGGCGTGCTCGTCAGACACGAGATGGCCGACAGTAGCCAGCGATCGCCTGCGACGGCAGCAAGGATAACACCGTTCAAGTTCTGAAGCCTGCCTCAGGGGCTGCGAACGCGGCTCTGACGCTGGAAAGCCAAGCAGTACGCGGTGCGTGAGAATGTTCTCGTGGTCGGAGACCTGTTTGATTCATGCAGGGTACGTTTATGCAGTGCTGCCAACTTCGAAGTGACTGCTTGCCCTAACGACAAGTTTTCAGAGTTATTGTTTGAGTCAAAAATACTGGAACCGTGGCCACATCAGGTCGATGGCGCAAAAGGCGATTCGCGCACTAGGGGAGGTCCGGTCTGAGAAGTGACCGTATATACTCTTTCTGTGAATCCACTCGCGTGCGCCCGGTGCTCATGCCCCTACTCGCTCCTTCTTTTCCTCTTTCTATTCCCATTTTCCTTAACTGCCAGTGTAGGGTAGCAAACCGGACGCTCGTCTGGTTGACCTCCCTGACTTTCCTCTTGCTTTTCTATCCTCTCTCCAGAGCACTTGTATTGCCCGCTTACGCCTCTTATGACCAGAATGAACGCACTCTGCTTGGGAGAGGGAAAGGGAATATTCAAGACAGAATTATTGCACACAGCTTCTGTTGAAGGAGTTGTCAGCAATAGTAAATAAGATTCTTGCGCGAACCAGACGACCACAAAAGGAATACACATAGATAGAACTTGCGCTGTGCTGTCTGTGTGTGGATTGCTTTAGTAGTCGTCTGGTTGGTGCAAGAATCTTCGAATTTACTGTCATGCACTAACAGTTCCAGTGATATGCTATTCCTGAGTTGCGAACATTCCCTTTGTTTTTTAAGAGTGCACTAATTGTGAGACAGGCACTAAAGATGACCCTCCCCTTATTTTTTTTCTCTCTTTCGGTTACGGGGGCAGGGTAGGCTTCAATGCGGAATTGCTCTCTTCCTCATTGCGGCCAAAGAACATGAGCACCGTGAAATTAGGTGTGAATCAAGAACTGCGCAACTGGTGAAAACAGTATAATTTCAGCCTTGAAAGGATTCTCTGACAGTGTATATATTTTAGTGTACGTAAAACAGCATACATATGGATAAAACGGCCGTACAGAATTACACATATAGGTAGTCTTAAATTCTCAGGAAGAATTAGTGCCATCAGTGGTGCAGGAGATACGTGGCCATGTGCAATTTCGTGCTTTTGTACGCAATTCATGAGACCAGACAGAGAAAAGGAAAGACAGGGAGGTTAACTAGACTTCTCGTCCAGTTAGTTACGTGGGGAGGGGGAGCGAAAGAAAGAGGAATAAAACAAAAGTACAAGCTACGCGCCTGCACTGGACGATGCCCAGCGCTTGTACAGCTAGGCGCTCAAGTCTGTCGCCTTCAGGTACTGTAGAAGAGCTCGTGTGGCTTTCTAGGCTGATGAGATCATTCGTGTTACTCCCGCCTCTTTTCTCTAATGCCGAGTAGCAGGTCAGAACTTGAATAAGGCTGATGTCTCAAATTTCCTGCCATAACTAATGTATCTCTCTTTCCAGCTCATTCAGAAACAATTTGACAAATTTCTGATAGGGATTACTCAAAATGCTTGAGAGCTATGCGACCGGAACTTTGGGTATCAATAAAAAAAGACGTGGTTTCAGATTACTAGTCTGTACGGCGCCGATAAAGTTGTACCAAGCAAAAGCCAGTTGGAATGGATGACGTCTAGGTTAAGGCTGCCATTGAGGCCTGTTGGTGTGCCATTAGTATAGACCTACACAGCGAGTTACGGACAAGGACGACAAGAAGAAACAAGTGATACACGCTCGGCGTTAACTTTATCCCCGTGTCTATTATCATTTGTATCTTTCTGTCGTCCTAGAAAGCGCCGTATGAGTATCATTTGTTTCTTTTCCTGAATACTTTGTTTAGCGCAAAACAACAGACACAAGAAAGACGACAGGACAAAGCGCTACTCTCAAGTGACATCATTTTATTGCGTCACTCCTTTATAGAGAGCTGAAACTAGAGGAACATGCGCAGTGAGCACCATGTGGTGGAGCCACCAACATCCGATCACAAGAGCGCACTCATGCGACAGAATCCAGAAAACCACATTCAGCACTGTACAAGGTTAAGGAAGGCACACTAATGCACTGTGACCCCAATAACTGAGTGAAGAATGCTTCCAATAACTCTCGGGCGGTGGTGTCACGGCTTTTTTTCAAAATCATGGTATCACGAAACATGGGTTTGCAGTTGCATATTTTACAATGCTGAGCCAAATGGGAACCTGTGCCTGTTGGTATGGATCGCTCATGTTCTCTAAGGCGCTCGTTAACACAGCGGCCTGACTGCCCTACATACACTTTGCCACATGACAAGGGAATCTTATATACGACACCGACGCTGCAATCTACAAACTTCGCGTGGTTCTTTTCACAATCTGGTTTTTTACTTGTTTTAGAAATACGGCTGCACAACACTGACAGTTTCTGAAGAGCGGAAAACACTACCGGAATTTGGTATCTAGTGGCGAAATTCTTTAGATTGTGAGCCACTCTGTGGCAATACGGCACAACTTCAGGCCTCTTCTTTTGTGTAAAACAGTTACTTTTGTGCCGCTTCCCTTTCAGTTTCTGAAGCAATACCTCCGAGACTGACGTCACCACCACACTTGGGTAACCAGCAGCCTGCAGCCTATTTAACTGTGCAATGAAACTCAGGTTCGCAGAGTGATGACAAGATTTCATTAACGAAGATTCTAGACACATCAAAGCAATGGCGCGTTTTACAGTCTTTGAGTGCGCAGACGCGTAAGGTAAAAGTTAATTACGTGCACGTGGCGAGTACATCCAACAGGCGTGGCTTGTTTGTAAGGATAGCTGCAAATCTAAAAACTGGAGTTTACCGTCCCTAGATAGCTCATGTGTGAAAGTTAAACCTTTGCCATTGTCATTGAACAGAGTTAAAATGTCAGCTACCGTAACGGAACATTCGTTGTTAGTCTGTTTTATGACAACAAGAAAATCGTCAACATATCTAAAAATTTGAACCGAGTCATTGTTTAAGGCACTCTTAAGAGCGCGGTCGACAAATGATAAAAAAAATATTAGAAAGAGCAGGCACCACATATGAACCAATACACACACCATTTTTCTGGATAAAAAGGTTATTTTCGAACCGGATAAAAGTTGCACTTAAATAAAATTCAAGAAGGGACATGAAACTTTCCGAGGACAAACCGGTCGCATGGTGAAAATCTACCTCGCCACTTTCTTCGATGCACGTCATCACACTGCGAAATAGCTCATCATGCGGTATTGAATAGTAAAGATCTTCAACGTCGACAGAAAAAATGTCTACTGAATGGTTGTCTTCCAGAAAGGAAACAACATCGAAAGAATCCTTTATGCCATAAGGATTGTCAATAGTTAAATGCTTCAACTGTTTTCCAACTAATCCAATTCTAAAAGCTAATCCCAAGCATTTCTGGAAAATAGTTAACCCTGGAAAGTCTAGAGCTCAGCCTAACTTAAAGGACGCAGGCCAGCAGCTCTTCCCCGTCAAGACCGCTAACCAACTTAATAAGTCATTTGCCAGCGTGTTTACTATACTGAAAGGAACATGCCCCCGTCATGTATCCTACCTCATTCTCGGTGTATTAGCATGCCGAATGTGGTTGTGACTCCGGAAGTTTCAAAAGCCGTATACACCGTCTTCCTAATAAATCGAGTCCTGGTCCTGACGGTATATGCTCTAAATTACTAAATATTACTGCTCCACACTCATCCGTTTTTCTGCGTATGCTTTTTGAGCAATCTATAGATGACAGTACCCTGCCATATGACTGGAAACTCGCGCACGTCATTCCCATCCACAAATCCGGCAATCGCGACGACTGCGGTAACTACATACCGGTATCATTAACGTCAATGCCGTGTAAAATCCTTGAGCACATTCCTTAGAGTAACATCATGCAACACTTATTAAATAACAATTTGCTTTTTCCGAACCAGCATGGCTTTCAGCAAAGAAAATCCTGTGAAACGCAGCTTTTCGAACTCATCAGAGATATTCACTCGGTTATTCACTCTTTAGGCCAGATTGATGCTGTGTTCATAGATTTTTCTAAAGCATTCGACCGGGTTCCTCATCACCACTTACATGTAAAACTTCAAACTTTTAATCTTAATGAAACCATGTTAAGTTGTATTTATAACTTTTTAACCGATAGACCGCAGGCTGTCCTACTTGATAACATTGTTTCTTCACCTACGGCTCTTAATCTGGAGTTCCCCAGAGGTCCGTCTTATGCCAACTATTATTCCTTTTGTACATTAACGATTTTCCCAATAATATCTCCTCGCAAATTCGTCTTTATGCAGATTACTGTAGCATGTATCGTCAGATTAATGAACCTAACGATTCTCTTCTTCTGCAGGCTGATTTGACTACATTATCATCATGGTGTGACATGTGGCTAATGCAGATTAATGTTAATAAAACCAAGGCAATGACATTCACTACACGTCGCTCGAAATTATCATTTTCTTGTAATACCAAAAATGCTGCCATTGAGCCGGTAAATCAGTTCAAATACCTGGGTGTCATCATGTCAACTAACTTAACATCGAATCAGCACATAGAATACATCGCCAGCAAGGCGAGTAAAACACTAGGACTAATACGTAAAACACTCTACATGGCTACGCCTGACACAAAGCTTCTGGTGTGCAACACTCTAGTCAGACCGCAGCTGGAATATCCCTCTATTATGTGGAATCCGCATCAGGGATACTTAACGCAGTCATTGAAATCATTGTAGGATCGTGTGATTCGTTTTATAACAAGCAACTACACACACGACAGTATTACACACCTTCGAAACACCTTGAATCTTCAAACACTTCAGCAACGAAGGCGCATTTCTTTACTTCATTACTTCTTCAAACTCTACCACACCACTTGTACTTTCCGACTAGAAGATATTCGCCCTGCTTCATACATCTCCCAACGCACTGATCATCCATTCAAGTTATACCTACCCCATTGCAGGACTAACTTGTTCAAATTTTCTCCTTTGCTTTTAGCTATTAAAATTTCGAATAAACTGCCGAAAGACGTTGCGTCTATCAAAAATTCTGAGGAATTTTGTGCCACTGTATCTTCTGTATAAGCCTGCGCCTTTTCTTGTTTTTGTGTTGTCCGTTAGGGTGCAATAATGTCCCCCCCCCCCCTTATGTAATACCCCTGTGGGGTCTTTACGGGTACTGTAAATAAACAAGATAAATAAATAAAACACAGCTGCCATGATAAAATAGCAAGCTGCTCGCTCGACACCCCCGCTAATTCTTTCGTTTTCGGAGTGACCGATCACTCCTGTTATTCTCATCGTTGCATTTTTATTTTTGTTCTTTCCCCTTCTTTCTTCTTTTTTTTTTTTGTGTGTGTGTGTGTGTGTTTGTGCTTGTGTAACGCAAGAAGATCAAGTACGGTCGCTTACATGCCCCTTGCTTCTGAAAGGAAGGAACGAATCGAGCACGCTTCGCCCGTTATTCTCCCTCTCCTCCCAGAACCTGATCGACCTGCCTGGATCTGCGTCGGCGGAGGCGAACGACGCTGTGATTCTCGCGCGGGGGTCAACATAGCTAGATTTCTGGCGGATGAATGTAAACAGAACAGCGGAGGGGGAGGCCATTGAGAGAAGCCACGCGGCGCCGTAAGTCGCCCACTAGCACACGCCTACTATCTCTCTCTTTTCCTATCCACAACCCGAGCCTTTGTTCGCGCACTCTTGCCGGCCAGTCGACGCATTTCTCCTTTCTTAAGTTACATATCGCGGAAGTTTATCGTTTTGTACTCCTGGCCTTCTGCGAGTGACCTTAGCGGCAACCCAATTTCGCTCTTTCCGCTACCGGGCACCTCGACCATCGCTTCTCAGCGCAGCACGCTATAGCTCGTTCAGTGGAATTGACGAACTGAACTTTTTTCCACGCGCTCGAAGGGCTCTTAAAGAGATCACGCGGCGAGGTGCCGCTATTCAATGAGTACGACATAGGCTTTGCTTTCCCCAGGCGTGTCCGCACGGAACAGCGTCCCCGCTCTCGTTGAGTGCAAAGAGATGCCACCAAGGACAACTGACTCCTCCCATTGTGTGACCCTGCAGTAACTGCCCGCTATTACGAGGGCCAGTTTGCGGTCGCCCTGAACGTGGCAAAGAGCTGCTAGAAACTGCCTACATGTACCATTCGTGTGAACCGAGGCGAAGTAGGTGCACCATCTGCAAAAGGGCTGACACAGCATGACACAACGCTCGCTCAGCTCGAACGGCCAACGTTTACGCCGGTCCTACATATATCGGCAAAATTCCATCCGACAAGCCGTCTCGATATATATATATATATATATATATATATATATATATATATATATATATATATATATATTCTCTTTGTTTGAAATATTGACAATCGCATGACGAGGCAGGGTAACACGGAGCGGGGTAAAAAGTTTGCTCAGTTACGTGCACACGTAGGAGTCACCGTTACATTCCCTTTTGTCTGAAGAAATACTTTTTTTTTTCTAATCTCGTAAACACATAGGGTGTTTAGCTTAACTTCACAGAAGCGGGATAATCTGGAAATCTGCCTGTCGGGCTCCTCTAAGCGCTGGGGAGATGGACTGAGACAGCCAGCCTGCACCGAGTGGAGTACGAATGTCGATTCAGCCAAATGGCTTGGCTAGATGCTTTTAAATGCAGACAGGTCAAGCCGGTGATTACCAGCTTACCCAAAAATGATGCGAAAAGCCGAAAATGAAGACTAAGCGGGCAGCTAGATCACGATAACTTACCCAGTTCTCCTTGCTCGACATCAAACCGCGACGAGCCTTCAGAGATAAACTTTGGTCTGGCACATATTTCCTGCGGGAAAAAAATATGACAGTGAAACAGCGTGGCTGAGGCTTCGCAGGCACATGAAATGAGCAGTTCTTGTAGTGCATGAAGCGCAGCGAAAAAATACCGTGATGCAAATGTTTGCAGTGGTAGCTTCGTCTTAAGTTAGAAGTAGTGACATCATAACTAGCACATAATAATTTTGTTGTTGCGGCTGTTGTTTGAGAAATTTGGCACGTACCCTAGAGGAGTGATTGGCCAGGGTTCGCCGTGAAAACCAACATGGTATGGCTTCACCTTCCCGCCAACTTAATAGTAAACAACAGATATATTTCTGAGAACAATCGAAAGCAGCTGAAAAGGGAACTGGAGGTCCTAAATTTGGCTTGTGCTTCCTCCTCCTTGCATTACTTCTTTTTTCCCGTTTCATCCTTGGGGGCGCAACAACAGGAGGGATGGCCTGTGCGAGGTTTCGTTTTGTGCCGCTGCCTTTTATTAACTACATACAATCTTTATTTAATGTTTCACGTTCGTGACGGTGCATGTAAGCCTCGTGCACCGTAGTGCACACAGCAAGTGCTGCCTCGTGCTCCATCATGCGCTTGTCGCGCTTGAAATTAGTTCATGTCCTGGTGGCACAGCTAATAAAACAGTGTTCGGTGGTTTATTAGTGACTTTAGCTTTGGAATGTCCTTCAGGAAAATTCGGAGAAACCTTTGTCTTAATCCTCACGCCCTATGGTAAAGTAATGACAACTAATAGCGACGACACGTCATTTGAAATGTCACAGATATCTTTGCACATTGTTACACCGGAACATCGAATCGATTCGTTCTTCAAAACTGCACTTAATCAATATGTGCCTGAAGAGCTTGTTGGGAGGCAGAACGACTTCCGACCGAACTGGTATAGACGTTGTTGAGAAGGTGTTCGTGCTCACCTCCATTTAATTTTTAGCTTTGAATGCTATTGCCCGATGAGGGGAGAATGTTCAAATTCAAATTTATCTCATTTGAGAAGAGGAGTCCGGATATAAAGCTGCGAGAATAGCTTGACAGGGGGCTCAGACACATGTTGCTTGATAGCAGGAACAGCAATACATCAGTGGCATTTGAATACGCCATCAGAAATGTAGATAACTGTAAAATGAAAGAATGCATACAAATTGCATGCCAAAGCTGCGCCTATACCTATACATATGTATTTTTCTTGAAAAATAAAGAAGAAAGCTACTATGTGGCTGCTTTGGCTGCTATGGATACACTTCACACACGTATATCTGACTGTATAATACATTTTGTGATGGAAAAGAAGATTTTGGTGGCACATCCAGTCGAAGCGTCAGTACTTAGAAGGGTTTGGAAGGGAAGCTTAGACGTTCGAAAATGGTTGAGGTGTGGAATTTTTTCGATATAAGTGTTTGTTGTCGTCATGGCGATACCACAGTCATTGCCGAGGTGATACTACTGCTACGACATACGACAGCGTCCTATACGGTGACGCCATCAGTGGAGCTGGAAAGCGCCATTAATAGCTGTCGCTATAAAATTTATTACAATAAAAAGAATGGTGACGTTGTTCGTACTGTTGCATGAATACCTCCTTGCCCTACATTTTTTCGGCTCAGGCGCGGTTTTATGCAGTCGAATCACGTTACCAGTCGCTGATAAATCGTACTTTTAATCCTCCTTCTCTCTCTTCATAAGGCCCAAGCAGGAAGTACTGCACCACGCGTCTTCCCACGGACGCAGTGACATTGCTGGAGATTTGTCGTTACAGCGCGACTGCTGGAGCGTGAGAAACAAAGCAAGCGTTGCGTGCCACGCCTGGTCTGAGCGTTCAGAGAAGCAACATGGAAGGCTTTAAAAATGGCCGAGTTAGCAACGCACGTCGAAAAGGAGCATCGTTTGTGGATGGCCATTGCTAGTAGTTAAATCCTTCGGACACTCGGACTGCCTCGCCAAGCATTCGCTACGGAGCACCACCGCGAGGTACGACCTGAATCTCGACAATCGATGCGCCTATACTATTCGCGCATAGATATGTATCGCCATCGCCGAACATAAATCAGGCTCGCTGAAAAACAGCATGCGCCACGAAACATTGAAAAGAATAAGAAGCTGGACCTATAATCCGCAGTACCAGCATCACTGCCGATAAAGAGAGAGGTAGATTAAAGGGGGTGGTAGAAGCGGCGCGGGGGCAGGGTTCGAGGTATTAGTGTAAATTATTATACCGTCGTCGAACAATATATATTTTGTTTTGTTTTTGCTCAGGAACACTGTCATATAAGTACCGTGCGCTGACCAATTGCGCCACTGGAGACCGACTATTCCGTTTTTACCGTGTGCATGTAGTATAACATATCCATCGCATACACTGATGTTTGGCGGAAGGTCAATTTAGCACTAAAACGCTTCCAAGAATCGGCGCGATTGAAAGCCAAAATCAGCAGAGTAGCGAGAGAAAATATAAAAAAATTCACCGACGATTACGATACTCCCTAATGCGAATTTTGAGCGCAGCTGTTTAGGTGTTCTGAATTCGCGATATATTGTGGCAAAGAATTTGTTTCTGAACGACAGGGTGCTCTCGGCGACGGCGCTTAGCCTCTGATCGGGCAGCTAGTTTAGCAGCTGCAGCAGACGAAGCCCTTCCACTGGTTTCGTCGCTCACTGTTCTGAAAGAACTGGCTGACAGTATTTTGTATTATGATATATTGTCAGGTGGTTTGTTCTGCCGTTGTTAAAAGCACTCGGCTATCACTTCGACCGACTGTCACGTGGTAGTCGCAGTGAAGAACGACACAGCGTCGAAACTGTGAGTTACAAGTATAACTATTGGGCGAAGTTGTGCCCAGTGTTACGTTTCGCCTACAACGCGCGGTAATGCCGGCGCGGATGCAACGGACGCCGGGGCTTTGTTCAAAGCGGCGGACATTTTGGCCCGTCCGACGCCGCCGCGACGCCTACCCGCCAAGCGTGTCCAGGCGTGTTTCAGTGCCACGTGTCTTCGTGTGTGCGTGTGTGTGTGTGTGCCCTCGCTTGTCAAAGCGCGGCAGCCGGGGAGCGGAGTTCCCCGAATGAGGGGCCTGGAGGTCTCTCGGCTCAACCGCTCGCGCCGTCGTGGGCCCCTGCTGCGCCGTCCCGTGACCTTCATCCCGTGACCTTCCCTCCTTCCCTTTTGGACCGCGACGCCGAGGGTATAAGAGCAGCTGCCCCCGGACGCCAGAGGAGAGGCTCCGATTTGTACTGTTGAGTTACGTGCTCTCCCGTCTCTCCACTCCGGTCGACCTGACCGGCCGCTCTTTTGCTATGTTAGAATAAACCAGTTGTTCTGTTACCAGTCTTCTCTTGCTTTGCCGGGACCTTCGGATGCTTCCAGTGCCCCAGGCCGCCAGGCCAACGCTACCCTTGGGGCTTGCGACCCATTGGCAATAACGGGCGTCAGCACCGAGACCCCATCAACTCGTGCCAGCGGTGCGATTCCAACATCTGGTTGCCAGCGGTGAGATCGCGACAACGGAGGCCAGCAGCGAAGAGATGCGGTTGACTGTATGCTGAGCAGCTCAACGACCATCCGGGAGCAGTGCAACGAGCCCTGTGTGATGACTGGTTGCCTGCAGCGGAACGACTGCGCTGAAGTCTTGGCTGCAAGGTTTGGTGAGTGCGGGACTTTCTTCTTCTGAGTTTTGCCAGGCTTTTGTTAGTGTTAGAAACAGAGCTGGTAATTGTGGTTGTCGTTGCTACCGGGTTAGTTTGCGGCAAGACAATAGTAGGCAGTAGAGAAAGCAGCATTCAGAGCAGCCATGGATTTGAAGTCGTTGCGCAAACCGAAATTGTTGGAGCTTGCGAGAGAGTTGGGTCTGGATGTCTCAGACAAACTCAGAAAACCAGAACTGCTAAGGGCTATTCTTGAGTTAGAAGCTGAGGATGACGAGCTGTCGGAATGCCTTGAGACCATTGAGGAGAGGGAGACGGCAAAAAGACAGGAGCGTGAACTTAAAGAACAGAAAGAGAAACAGGAGCGCGAACTTAAAGAACAGAAAGAGAAAGATGAGCGCGAACGTAAAGAACAGAAAGAGAAAGATGAGCGCGAACTTAAAGAACAAAAAGAGAAAGAAAAAGAAGAGCGCGACCGTCAACACGCTTTGGAAATGAAGCGTCTCGAGTTAGAGATGGAACGCGCTCGTAATGGAAGTCAGGCACACGGTGCAGGAGAACGAGTATTGTTCAAAATGACTGACCTGATGCGGCCGTTTAAGCTTGGAGAGGACATTGGTTTGTTCCTGGTTAACTTTGAGCGAACGTGCGAGAAGCAGGGGTTCTCTCGGGAAACGTGGCCACAGCGCTTGCTCACTTTGCTACCCGGCGAGGCGGCCGACGTAGTCGCTCGCTTGGAGAGAGAGGAGGCAGAGGATTTCGACAAAGTGAAATCGAGTCTGCTAAAAAAGTACCGGCTGTCAGCGGAGGCGTTCCGTCGGAAGTTCCGGGAAAATGAGAAAGGCAGAAGTGAGTCATATACAGAGTTTGCGTACAGGCTTATGTCAAACATGCAGGAGTGGCTCAAAGAAGAGAAAGCGTTTGGTGACCACGAGAAAGTTCTGCAGTGTTTCGGGCTAGAACAGTTTTATAGTCGGTTACCTGAGAACGTGCGGTACTGGGTCTTGGATAGGCCAGACGTTAGTACGGTGGCTAGAGCCGCTGAGTTAGCCGAGGAGTTTGTGACGCGTCGGGCTCGTGGAGCTAAGGACGGTCAAAAGGGTGAATTTGGCTCCAAGTTTGAGAGGCCAAAGTTCACGCCCATGAGAGCAAAGGGGGACACACGTAGTGCGGATGCGAGTGAAAGCAGTCCGACCGAACGTAAGGAGACGGCGACAACCGAAGCCGAACGCAGAAAGCGGTTCGAGATGAGGCAAGCGCGCGTTTGTTATACGTGCCAGAAGCCGGGTCACTTTTCGGCGCAGTGTCCAGAAACAAAAACACAAGTCGTGTTTTTGTCTATATGCAGCACTGACGAGAACATGAAGCTTCTCGAGCCTTACATGCGAGACCTCCTCGTGAACGGGAAAGAGTGCCGAGTGCTTCGCGATTCCGCAGCTACGATGGATGTCGTTCACCCCTCTTACGTAGAACCCGATATGTTCACGGGCGAGTGCGCATGGATCAAGCAAGCAGTGGAAGCTCATAGCGTGTGTCTGCCAGTAGCAAAAGTGCTTATTGAAGGACCTTTCGGAGCACTTGAGACGGAGGCCGCAGTGTCATCTATGCTGCCCCCCCAGTACCCGTACCTATTTTCGAACAGGTCCGATCACCTCCTGCGCGAGAAGGGGCTTTTGTTTGGTGAGGCTAGCGTTCAGGCCTTAACCAGATCGAAGGTTCGGGAGCTCGCTGCAAAGGCGGTAGTTGCGGGGCCGACGTTGTTGAACGATGAGAAAGGGTCAGAGGCGCAGCAAGCTGGTATTCAGAGCACGCCCGAACAGAATAAAATTGAGCCTGTAGCGTTAAAGGCAGCAGATACTGGAGAGGAAATTCCCGACACGGGAAAGTTAGAAGAGCTGTCTCCAGATTTGCTCATCGCGCCTACGTCAGACGGACTTAACAGGTTGCTAAAAGTCAGCCGCTCGGCTTTGATAGCCGAGCAAAAGAAGGATGGCAGCCTAGAAAACATACGCTGCATTATCAAGGAAGGTATCGCCAAGAAAACTGCTCGCTTTGTGGAAAGAGGTGGGGTCCTGTACCGGAAGTATCTAGACCGCAGAGGAGTGGAGTTCGATCAGCTGATCGTGCCTCAATGCTATCGTCAGGATCTGTTGCGCTTGTCGCATGGGGGTTCGTGGTCCGGACACCTAGGAGTTAAGAAAACTAAGGGCCGTCTCTTGCAGGAGTACTATTGGCCAGGGTGTTTTCGGGACGCAGACCACTTTGTGAAGACATGCGACACCTGTCAGCGGGTGGGCAAGCCAGGGGACAAATCGAGGGCGCCGTTGAAGTTGGTACCTATCATTACGGAGCCTTTTAGACGGCTCGTTATTGATACAGTGGGACCTCTGCCGGTAACAGCCACGGGGTACCGACACATTTTGACTGTGATCTGCCCAGCGACAAAGTTCCCTGAAGCAGTGCCGCTTAAAGAACTCAGCTCAGTTGAGATAGTCAATGCACTACTGTCCATATTTGCGCGAGTTGGTTTTCCTGCAGAAATCCAGTCAGATCAGGGTACAGTGTTTACTAGCGCTTTGACGACAGCCTTTCTCGAAAGGTGCGGGGTAAGGCTGTTACACAGCTCAGTGCACCACCCCCAGTCGAATTCCGTTGAGAAGCTCCACTCCGTCATGAAGCGCGTGTTGAGAGCATTGTGTTTTGAACATCAAACTGACTGGGAGCTGTGTCTGCCTGGAGTGATGTTTGCTTTAAGAACCGCGCCGCATGCGGCTACGGGGTTCTCGCCAGCTGAGCTGGTGTACGGTCGCTCGCTGCGATCTCCGCTTCGCATGCTTCGAGAATCATGGGAAGGCAGGGGCGACGACCCAGTCGTGGTAGAGTACGTGCTTAAGCTCCTCGAACGCTTAAGAAGGGCACAGGAGTTGTCAGGTGAAGCAATGGCAGAGGCCCAGCAGAGGGCCAAGGTTTATTATGACCGGACAGCCAGGGCCCGTCGTTTTGAGGTGGGCGATGAGGTCATGATATTGCGCACATCGCTAAAGAACAAACTCGACGTGCAGTGGGAGGGCCCAGCACGGATTGTTCAAAAACTGTCGGACGTTAACTACGTGGTGAGTCTGCCAGGAAAGCGGAAAGCACAGCAAGTTTACCACTGTAATCTGCTCAAACCCTATAAGCAACGGGAAGCAGTGGTGTGCATGATGGTAAACGTGCCCGAAGAGCTTCCGGTCGAGCTTCCGGGACTAGGCTCAGTGACGAACAGGAAAGACACCGATCAAGTCATTAGTGACTTAATAAGTAAAGCATCGCTGTCGCCTGAGCAGAAAACCGAACTACACCAGCTCTTACAAGAGTTTCATGGTCTGTTCTCTGAGAGGCCTGGTAGGACTTCTGTCCTTACTCATGACATAGAACTTACCTCCCCAGAGCCAGTACGATCCAAGGCGTACCGGGTGTCACCCCGCCAGAGCGATATTATGGAGGCTGAGGTAAAGAAAATGCTACAGCTCGGTGTTATTGAAGCGGGTGAGAGTGATTATACCTCCCCTTTGATTTTAGTTGAGGTACCGGGCAAGGAACCTCGTCCTTGCGTCGACTACCGCAGGCTTAATTCCATCACTAAGGATCAAATTTATCCGATCCCTAACATCGAGGAGCGCCTTGAGAGAGTGAGTAGCGCTCAGTTTATTTCCACCCTAGATCTTGTCAGGGGTTATTGGCAGGTTCCACTTACAGAAGAGGCTAGTAGGTATGCGGCGTTCATTTCACCAATGGGGACATTCCGTCCTAAAGTTTTGAGTTTTGGGTTGAAGAACGCGCCATACTGCTTTTCAAGCCTCATGGATAAAGTGTTGCGGGGACAGCAAGAATTCGCTTTACCGTATCTAGACGACGTAGCGATATTCTCCGCATCCTGGCCTGAGCATATGGCGCACTTGCGGGCAGTGCTAACCCGCCTGCGCGATGCGGGCTTGACAGTCAAGGCTCCCAAGTGCCAGTTAGCACAGGCCGAGGTTGTCTACCTCGGACACGTGATTGGTCGGGGTCGTCGCCGCCCCTCTGAAATAAAAGTGGCCGCTGTGCGAGACTTCCCGCAACCGCGCACGAAGACCGATATTCGGTCGTTCTTAGGTGTCGCCGGCTACTATCAGAGGTACATCCCCAGGTACTCGGATATCGCGGCTCCCTTGACGGATGCTCTAAGAAAGACAGAGCCGCAAACAGTCGTCTGGGATGAGACGAAGGAAAGAGCTTTTAGCGCCCTAAAGAGCGCCCTAACAAGCCAGCCTGTGCTACGATCGCCCGACTACACAAAAGGGTTCGTTGTTCAGTGTGATGCTAGTGAGCGAGGCATGGGCGTTGTACTGTGCCAACGGGAAAATGGAGAAGTAGAACACCCCGTCCTGTATGCTAGTCGTAAGCTGACCAGTCGTGAGCAGGCGTATAGCGCCACCGAGAAAGAGTGTGCGTGTATCGTGTGGGCCGTTCAGAAATTGTCATGTTACCTAGCCGGCTCGAGGTTTATCATTGAAACGGATCACTGCCCTCTCCAATGGCTGCAGACCATCTCTCCCAAAAATGGCCGCCTCCTGCGCTGGAGCCTCGCTTTGCAACAATATTCCTTTGAGGTGCGTTACAAAAAGGGGAGTCTCAACGGTAACGCCGATGGCTTAAGTCGAAGCCCCTAACGTGGGAATCAGCCTCAAAATTGCTTGTTACTGATGTTTTTCTTCCTGAGGCAGGATTTTTAACCTATTGCTTTTGTGTAGTGTTTCAAAGTGATGATGTGCTTTTTAGTGCAATTTTTCCGATTTGTGGACGCGTTCTGAGTGCTGCTAAACTACTGTAAGGAACTAGGCAGCAGTATAAAAGGGGAAAGAGCCTGGCAGGGCTTAGTGAGGGTTGTGCCGTGCTTGCTGACTGAGCGGTTGACTTTCGGCGTAGTTCTAACGCTTGCCGGAAACGAGAACAAAAATGTCAACTCTCCCGAAGTCACTTTGCAGTGTCCTGTGTGCACCTGAACGTGAGAACGAGGCCTTCTCTGTGCGCTGCGCTCAAGAAACGCCAAAGGACGCCCGACTACGGTTATGAGCATCATCGAGCGACATCCCTCCGGACAGCGGATGCAGTCCCCTGACCATCGGGATCTCCTTCCCCCGGCGGGGCGGTCTGTTACGTTTCGCCTACAACGCGCGGTAATGCCGGCGCGGATGCAACGGACGCCGGGGCTTTGTTCAAAGCGGCGGACATTTTGGCCCGTCCGACGCCGCCGCGACGCCTACCCGCCAAGCGTGTCCAGGCGTGTTTCAGTGCCACGTGTCTTCGTGTGTGCGTGTGTGTGTGTGTGCCCTCGCTTGTCAAAGCGCGGCAGCCGGGGAGCGGAGTTCCCCGAATGAGGGGCCTGGAGGTCTCTCGGCTCAACCGCTCGCGCCGTCGTGGGCCCCTGCTGCGCCGTCCCGTGACCTTCATCCCGTGACCTTCCCTCCTTCCCTTTTGGACCGCGACGCCGAGGGTATAAGAGCAGCTGCCCCCGGACGCCAGAGGAGAGGCTCCGATTTGTACTGTTGAGTTACGTGCTCTCCCGTCTCTCCACTCCGGTCGACCTGACCGGCCGCTCTTTTGCTATGTTAGAATAAACCAGTTGTTCTGTTACCAGTCTTCTCTTGCTTTGCCGGGACCTTCGGATGCTTCCAGTGCCCCAGGCCGCCAGGCCAACGCTACCCTTGGGGCTTGCGACCCATTGGCAATAACGGGCGTCAGCACCGAGACCCCATCAACTCGTGCCAGCGGTGCGATTCCAACACCAGCAAAACAGGTAACACTCAAGCCCAACAATAGCGGAGAGCGGAGTCGGCGATCGTCGAAAATCTTATATGCGGGTCAAGCGTGTCGGCTTTTATACATGACTCGTTGAAGGTTCCAATGTAATCGTTAATGCCTGCGTGGCTTCCAGAAAGTACAATTAACCGACAGTACCGCGCGATTGTTATACAGGGACACTAGGCTTGCCAACCTGCCAGCGCCTTCAACGGCGCGAAGCGACGAGGTTAGCAACAGTAGCGCAAGTGCACCAAGTTCACTCGATGCGCAAGTTTCGTCTGCTAGGCTCTTCATATACCACTACGACCAGTACGACACAGCCCCTGGCACGATTAGTTTGGCGCAAGCTTCCAGCCTTTGGAGATAGCAGGAGCGTGTGCCCCTGGTTTCTGTTTTCTTTATTTTTCTTAGCGTCTGCTACTCTAGTGCGCATGCACATGAAAATAATAAAACGTGCAAAGCTGCAATGCAGCTGTGCGCTTTCTTCTTTGTCTAACGGCGCATGTGCACTACAGCGGCATTTATCATAAAAAAAGACGCGTCTGGGTTCACGCGCACTTGCTGTATCCGATAAGTAGGGAAGCTTCCATTGAGTTAATCGCAACAGGAATGGTGTCATGCCTGTGGGAAGAGCCTAACAGACGAAACTTGCGCTTCGAGTGAACTTTGTGCGCATGCGCTACTCTTTCTGATCTCGTCGCTTCGCGCTGTTAGAAGGCGCTGACTGGCCGGCCAATCGACGCTCGCGCGGTACTGTTAAAGAATCGGTCGAGTCTATACTACACAATTTGCGTCGCGCATACAATCAGATTACAAATACTATGGCGCCATCTCGTAGTATTGTGCGGCACTGTGCTTTCCTCCTCCCCCTTTCACCGTACTCTCCCCCTCCGCTTTCCGCCTCATGCTTTCACTGTAACATCCTCCTCCGCTTTCCTCTTCGCGCTCTCTTCGCTATCGCCGCCTTTCATCCCCCGCTGCGCTCCGCGTTCGCTCGTTCATCTTTCGCTGTGCTCGTTCGCTCGGTTACGGGGTACGACGCCGAGGCAGGCCGACGCTCAACGCAGCAACTGGCGCCTAAGAGCTGCGCTCTAAAATAGTAAAACAGGGGCTGCGGTAATGTCGATGTACAAACCCCGTTCTCGACTACGTAAACGGAGGACTTTGTTCTGTTGCGGATACGGAGATGGTTTTACAGAACCTGCATAAGTTTTTGCCGCCGTTTGCTTCACCGGAACTCCATAAAGCTGCGTTCGCACGACGGACTGAATTCCGCATGTGATCATGACGTAACTCAGTGCAGCCGATTCACGCCGTACACAAGGACGCCGCAGATGGGCTGCCGACGCGATACGTTGCAGCTGAGCCAGGTCAAGCCCCGTCTGCGGACTGAATCAGCGATCTGGCCCGTCGTGTGAAACCAAGGACGCGATGCCTTTTCCCATGCTATTCCTTTTCGCACTTCGTCAGTGGTCAGAACGACGTTCCGCCCGCGTTATCAATGGGATCAGCCGGCTGTGACCGGTGAATGACAAAACTGGTTTAGAATCGAGCGAAATTAAGGCAGCACTACAAAATTACGGCTCAGCTTAATGTGTTTTTGCCGCCATTACCATGGCCAAGACGGCCAGTATCGTCTCAAAAATTTGACAGTGCCATAACCACCACGCCTCCCACTCCGTGAACCTCAAGGGAACATTATATGTTCGATAATGCCCGCAGTTGCGTTCCGCCTGTTATAGCGCCTTCCTGCAAAGTTTAGCGCTCTTCCTTCAATGTCGGACACACTATACAAAGTACACTTCCCACAGCGTTGTAAGAGGCAAATATTCGTAAATGAGCATGTCTTAGTAACACGGCCATGCTCCATATAGTCACCGGGCGGAGCTTTGTTGCCGCTTGCCAGGTGTATACTGTTACGAGAATAAGCCTGTCTTCAGAGGGTCTTCACGGAAGGCGCGAAGCTCTATTCGCTAAAATACCGTTTCTATCTATAGATTCAAAAGAATCTTCTACAACAACACCGCACATAGCTTATCATAATTAAAAAAGGAAAAGTTCGAAAGTAGTTAGCGCTGTGCGGACTGGCTTTACAAAATATCTTCATTCGTTGGGTGCTATGCCTATTATTGCGATGATGAAAACGCCAGATGACGAAAGGCGAAAATATTCGGATTGGGGAGAGCCGGAATAAAATAGCTGTACGTATTTTCACGGGCACACGTGTCGTGATTCTCGAAGTTGTCTTGACAAAAAATATCAAGAACAATCACCGTTCTGTGCGGCAATTCGCACGGCATGCATTATACCACGTGCGCCTGCAGTGAGACGAGCACGCAGCCAGGTAGCCTCCCATCCCGCGGTCATAGTCATACATAGGTATACTATACCGGCTGTCCCACGTAACTTGAGCCAAACTTTAAAAATATGCAAATTAAAATTATATTCTGGGGTTTTACATGCCAAAACCACGATTTGATTCGGAGGCACGCCATAGTGGGAGAATCCGGAAATTTCGACCACCTGGGGATCTTTAACGTGCCCCCAATGCACGGGACACAGGCGCTTTTGCATTACGCCCCCATCGAAATGCTGCCGCCGTGGCCGGGATTTCATACCGCGACCTCGCGCTTAATAGAACTTGCTGAGCAAGTTGATATTGATTCATTATACCTATGTTTAATACGCCAAAAACAACACGCAGCACATAAGAGAGGGCAACGGGACAGAGCGCAACTCACTACTATATTTTCACAGAAGACACGTACATATATCCTCAGTCAGCGCCTGCGCAGCAAGCACGCTCGATCAAGCATAGCTGATCAAGCATAGGCTATGGTCGATCGACCATAGCCGCTGACCACTATGGAGGGTAAAAAAAAAAACAATGCAAATGCCACGTAGCTGGACAGAACCAAGGTAATGTTGGTTGCCGTCGCTTGGAGATGCTCAGATTATTTTTTTGCATTTCGCCTAATTAGATAATTATTCTTAATTAATTAGTCACCTTCTCAAATATTATGATTATATTAAAAGTTTCAATTTCAAAATAGTAGAGCAACATGAAAAACTGCCGAACCAGCTTCCTGTTGCTCAATACGTGTTACATAAGTGTTTTTCCAAGCGTGAAAGCAGCCCGCGAATGCACGCAATATTGCCGCGAGACTGGCCGCTCGAGGCGCTTTGCGTGCATTCGCGGGCTTCTCTAATGGTTGGAAAAACACTTTTATGTAGCAGGCACTTAGCAACAGAAAGCTCTAAGTACTATATATATATATATATATATATATATATATATATATATATATATATGATAATAAGCCAACAAAGCCACCAAGGACAGCACAGGGGAACTTGTACGTACTAATTGAATTAAAGAAATGGCAAATTAATGGAAATGAAAGCGGATGAAAAAACAATTGGAGCAAACACAGTTCGGGTGCGTGCACTTACGTAAGGCCTCATCCAGACGACCTGGGCGCTGGCGTACTTGTTCTTGGAGGAGAGGGCGCGGTTCGAGGGCGGGAACTCCGGATCCTCGAAGAGCGTGCCCCGATCCCGGCAGAGGCGCTTGAGGTAGGAGTAGCCCGGCCCGTGGCCGTTGGCCAGGCCGCCCTCGGACACGCCCATGGCGCTGCTCACGCGGCCGGCCGGCGGTCCGCGCTGGCTGCGCGAGACAAGATACCACTGACGGGGGAGCGCTTCCGTCGCGTACGCATGCACGCATGCACGCAAACAGACCCGGTGCTGCAACACTACACCTGTGCACGATCGAAAACAGAGCGAGCGGACGGGCACACGGCGACAGACGCAGGAGCGATTGCCGTCTGTCGAGCTTCTCTGTGATTGTTTTTTTTTTTTTTCTCCTCGCGGCTGTTTTCCGCCATGTACTTACAACATTAACTCACACAACTCTACGTTGTTCTGGATCTGTAGGTCGGTGATCTGAATAGTTCCCGCATGGCGACGGGTACGATATATAGAGATTAGCTGCTCACACAATTCGAAGCTCTGCGGAAACTATAAGCGCGAAATTCACTTTTTTTTTTTTTTGCGCGCGTAGCATTGGTCCGAGCGCCTGCCTTATTATTTTCGCTCTCACTATTGGCCGGTACCTGTTCGTAAAGACAATCTAGTCCGGATGGCGTTCTCAACATGTTTCCAAGAAAGCCCGCACAGCGCGATCAAAACCGTTCAGGCACTCCTCCGCGAGGTAGTTAAATAATGTTCAGGCCAGCGTCGTAGAACAGACGTGTTGCAAGCAAAATCGCTACCATTGGTACTTCTCAAGCTTCTGCTTACAGTTACAACTTCCCGAGCGTTCATTGTATAGCCGTAGTTGTATCTTCACACACACATATATTTATATAGAGGCTGTGTGGAGCGTGCAGTAAGAACGCTCAGATAAACATACTTCAACACTTCTGTGCCAAAATCTTAACGGGCACCCTAATGTTAGCCGCCGTGGTGGCTTAGCGGCTATGGTGTTACGCTGCTAAGCACGAGGTCGCGGGATCAAATCGCGGCGGCCGCATTTCGATGGGGGCGAAATGCAAAAACGCCCGTGGTCCCGTGCATTGGGGCCCCGTTAAAGTTTCCCTGATGGTAAAAATTAATCCGGAGTCCCCAACTACTGCGTGTCTCATAATCAAATCGTGCTTTCGGCACGTAATATCCCAGAATTCATTACCCTAATGTTGATAATGAACAAACTACTTAATAATTCCCTTATACTGCATTATATATATTTGGTCATCTATCACGCAACTACTAAAATTCGCGAGAATGTGAACAACGAGTTGGTGAAGAAAACAAGAATGGCGCTTGATCGCTACGGCGCTGTCTTCACATTTTACTAGTTGGTCACTTTTGCTAACGCACATTTTAGTTACGCCTGCCATGCGGGGCACGCGTGCAAAGGGCAGGATTTAGTTCAGTCGCCTTATCTGCTGGAACTGGCGGAATAACGCAGTCACAGCCTGACGCCCTGACAAGGTCAGGAGAGGGGGTGCGCCGCGATGCCCTCGCGCGCCGTGAGCCCGCACGACGCTGTGGGCGGCGGACGCCACAGCTGCCGCTCGCCCCGATCGCGTGCGACGCGAGACAAACATGCGTGGGCAGGAGGAGCCTGCGATGCTACTCGCAACCCCATTGAAGACATGTGGGAGGCATGACAGCGGAAGCGCACCCCTACAGGCATCTCCGCCGTAGAGGTGTTTCCTCCGCCGGCAGACGACCCGAAAAGAATCGCTTTGCATGCGTTCGCCTTTATCTGCGAAGGATGCCGAATCCCGATGCGCTGTCGTAGGAAGTGCGCGCAAGGTTTTCTTCTTTTTTTTTCTTATAATTGTGGTGTAACGTATGGAAATGACGCCAAACCCCTTTCCTCATGTCGCCCGTCATTCTTAGCCTCTCATCGATGAGAAGTGAGTGAGTGAGTGAGTGAGTGAGTGAGTGAGTGAGTGAGTGAGTGAGTGAGTGAGTGAGTGAGTGAGTGAGTGAGTGAGTGAGTGAGTGAGTGAGTGAGTGAGTGAGTCCTGCTTTACTGTGGCTTCGCTCTGGAAACGCTGCTTTCTAGACAAATATCTTTAAAGATCATTTCTAAAAAAGCGGCTGCCGCAGCCAGGTCCACACGGGCTCGCGGACACGCTTGTCATACATGTGCCCGTGTAAGGCGTGGTATTGCTTGCTAGGCAGAGTGAAAGTTTAAGGCCAAAAAGTGTGGGCGCTCGCCGCGGAGGCACTGCGATGATTAATGAAGCCGACAGGGAAATAACAGATGCTCACGTTCTCATTTCGCCTCTTTCTAGAACAAGGTTGCATGCGCGCATGGTGCGAGCGGAGGTGGGCTGTTCTTGGAAGATTAAGCTATATAGCGTATCCGGAGAAACTATAGGATTACGAACGAGACCATCCTGGAACGCCGAACTGTACAGTCGTCACACCAGAAGGCAGTCAAGGCACTCTTGAAATTTTTGCGTTCGAGTGGCCTATTAGAGAGACTCTAGTTCTCACGGATGTTCCCAACCTCCTCTATTTTTTTTTTTTGTCTTTGCTTTTTATCCGCTCTTCTTTCTGTCTTTCATTTCCCCTTACCCTTCCCCCGGTGCCGGATAGCAAACCAGAATCTTCTCAAGTTAACTTCCCTAGCTGCGTTTCCCACCCCGTTTATCTCTCGCTCTCCTTATATGCTATGAACGACTTTACAGACATATACTACGTCTCACCAAATACATGCAATGAAGCGAATGCTAAAGGGGATCCTGTCAGTCAATCAGTAACGAGAGCCAGCAGCGCGCTGCAGAGAAGGGAGGAAGGGTCGGCCATTCTGAGCTACTGATCCTTCCGTGATGCTTCCATTCAGTCAACGTCACGTGGAGGACAATCACAGGCGTACAATGGGGGAGCCAGGTTCTTGCGGTCCTCGTTTTTGAAGGGTTGGCGCCACCCATTGCTTTCCCTGCACTGCACGGAGTTAGCCAGATGGAGTATATATGTAAGCCCATCATTCTCATGCTACGCAAGAAACGATGAAAACGGTGATTAAATAAAAGGAGAAGCCGTCTAATTTATCTCGCCGAACTTTTGTCAGCATAATGAACAAGGCATCAGTCTGCAAAAGCCTGCTCCGTATAGAATTCGCACACAGCAGACTGTTTCGCCAATACACATAGTTGTACTGTGGAGCAACCGCCCCAAGATTTTGACGGAAACGAGACAGCTGTCCCTTCCGTGAACCCGTGTTCACGCCTCAAGGTTGCTCTGCGTCAAAGCCCGTCTGTCCTGTCGCGGCTTCATCACGCGTCGCCTTGCCCGCATTACTCGAAAACAAAGGCACGGGCCGCGGGGCTAAATGTCGCCGTTCCAGTCTGCACGCGAAAGTCGCGCGGCTACAGCGCGTGCCTCACGGCGCAGGCAATCTTTCAGCGTGCCGCTATTCCACGCGTTATAAGATAAACACCGGCGAACGACAACTTATTGACTGGCTTTGCACGCGAGGCGGATTACACGTGCCGCGCGCGGCTGCACCGACATTTTGATGGGCTGTTTCTCGAGCGCTCGCTCGAACCCTCCCAAGGCCAGCGTGACTGACAACGGAGATCGGGGCGCGGGCAATCATTTTCTCTTCCGCCCACCTCTGAGCCATCGTTGTTCCTGGGCTGCAGCGATGACGCGCGCTGTCTTGGCCGATCGAGCGGAGCGGCGTTCAGCTCGCGCACCGCGGCACGTGCGTGTGCCCGCGCCGCACGCATCCTTCGTCATCGCGCTCATCGCGTCGCTGCAAGACCCACGCACTATGCGATTCATCCGCAAGGGGCACCGGGGGGAGAACCTTGGCCCCCCCTGCCGCCGGTGTATCGCGCGCGAGAGCCCCACTGGCCGAACGGCCCGTTTGTTTGGCCTGCCCAAAAAGCGGGCCTAATTGCCGGCTCGCGACGCACTAGGCCGCAGCAGCGAGAGCGCGGCACTTTTCCCGCCAGCCCGCGTGTAATAACGGTCCCGCCGAGCTCGGGCTCGGTATACGTCACCGCAGCCAACCAACGTGCACGAAATGGCGGCGGCGGCTTACCGGCTCGCCACAGTACGCTGGCCGCGACCGAAAAGGATTGCGTAGTGCGCGATGAGGTTATCGCAAGGACTCCACGTTGCCTTTTCGGATATAGTTGAAGGTTGCATTTGATTGATAGGGATTACGATCACAAAACAACACGGGGCTTATAAGAGACGCCGTATAGTGGGGAGCTACGGATCAGTTATTGCCGTGGGTTCATTAACGTGCACCAAAAGCACGATACACCAGGGTAAATGTCTGCGTTCCGCCCACATCCAAAAGCGGCTGCCGTGGCTGAGAATCGAACGCGAGACCTCGTGTTCAGAAGCAGAACGCTGCAGTCACTGAGCAACAGCGGCGGGCCTGGGAGTTTCGATTTGGATTGGCTTAATTCCTATATAGCGGAATAATTTAGTTGATGCGGCTGGAATGTCGTCTTAAAAACTTTACCGCATTCTTTAACGCTTTCGTGTGACGCTATTGCGTCACATCCCGTTACGGCTGCTTACACGCCAAACTTCTAATGGCTGCAGTTCGTTCGCTCCTTAACATTTCATAATAATCGCGTTGCCAAATTCTTCCGCACTCCCTCTCCGCTTGCTAGGAGATCCAAGCTTCAGGATGATGCACATTATTCTAGTAGCTTATTCTTCATTTTTTTTTAATGCCAACATGCACGTTTTGCGTGCAGGCATAATGAAAGAACTTAGGGGTACAACGACCCTGTACAACGACCACGTTATGCTAAAGTTTGTTCAAGCAAATCAAAATTTCGGTAATTCGCCTCAGTTGAATGATATATGCCGGGACACCCTTTAGGCCCACTGCTGAGTGATCTCGACACCAAACACGCCACCCCTTATACATATTTCGCTCGTCTGGGTCGCTAACAGACGTCCTATCGGAATTCGTACACCGAACATTTTATGCTTCGGGTGCAGCGACACTATTCAGCAAAACTCGTGCTATGTCGTCAATGTGAGACTCACATGCATGACTGGTAGATTGAAACATGAAAGGCGTGTTCATATATAGTCTGCACAGATGTATTAGATAAACAAGGGGATAATCATGCTTCTGTTCTCTTACATCATTTACCATAACTAATTTGCCCCCAAAGCTTACACGGAGCAAAACATCATTGCTACACAGGATTCGGCTCGGCGTTGCTTTCACCCGTCGCTACGCACATCTCATCGGCCAATCGAACAGCCCTGATTGTGAACACTGCCAGATGCCCGAAACACTGCAACGCGTACTGTGCGACTGCCCAGCATATATGCTGGAGCGAAGGACGTTAGACAGTTTCCTAGCCAGCGTTGGCAGACAACTACTGTCGGAGGAAGCTATCCTCGGCCCATGGCCTGACACTGCAATTTCAATGCGTGCAACAAACGTATTGTTGAAGTTTTTGCAGGACACCAAGCTCGACGAGCGGCTCTAGCAAGACAACTGTCTCACGTACATAAGCACTCACCACTTCTCTTATCATCATCATCCATCCGAATACTTTCACTCCCCTTCCCTCTTCCCCAGTGCAGAGTAGCAGACTAGAGCGCACCAGCTCAGGTCGACCTCTCTGTCTTTCCTATCAATAAATTCTATTCATAAGGTACAGAGGATATGCCACCCCTGTCACGGGATTTTTTATGTATTTTACATGTAGGCCTATGTAGATCTGCTGTCAAAAACTGACTTTTCAAGTTGCACGATAGCTTTCTTTTGTTGAATTAAAAAAATATATCGCATCAGTTGGCATTGCAGTCTTACAAACTGCTCAAAATTTTATTTGACAAAACCTATTATTGCCGCGCAAGGCTGCTGTCTAGATGCTTAAAAAGCCCGCGCCCTCTAAGTATATATATCGAGTATAATTTTGACTTGGCAAGAGCAAATGTATCTTCGTAGCGAAAGCACGCAGCCGTTGTTGAAACTGTGTGTTCAACATCGCTACGTGTCGGTAGCTCGTGTGACATCGGCATGCACCTGTCGGTAACCTGTCACCACGCGTATTGTATACCTCTCGCAGAAGTTTTGGGAAAGCAAATAACCTGATGGTCAGCGTCACTTAGTTTAAGTACAGAAGACCAGTATAGTTCTTTCGAGGGGGGGTGTTGGTGCAGACCTACATAATCTCCGCGAGAAACGCTAGAACCGCAACTCTTTGCTGAATCGTATACCCGCGGTGGTTCCGTTGCATTGCATTGAGCAAAAAAGATGATCAGCTTTGTGGGGAAGAAGAAGGGGGATGTGAAACATGTCAGGATTTGTCGGGCAACACTGTTGCATTTTCTACATTTGTAAGGCACGGGTCTAACGCATATTTCTGCAGCAGTTCTCGATATAAGTTAACTTATGCGGTAACGTAAACGAAACAAAGTCAAGCAATGAGTCACACTTTTGAGACAATTAAGTGAGAAGAATTATATGACAATTATCTTTCTAACAAATTTTTTCTAACAACTTTTTCAACACTGTAATATGGAACGTATCGTAAATTGAAGGCTATAGTTGATTTCTTGCGTTAAAGTGGATTAGACGCAAGTCTTCAGGAAGAATACCAGCTCTCATAGTGCAACTACACCTCTATACCTATATACTGTATACCTTGGACTCTCGTCTCTATACTGTCCATCGTCATCCTTCTTCTCCTCCACTTTCGTCTCCTTTTCGTTTCCCCAGAACCAGTAGCAGTCCAGAGCTTGATCCACGTCAGGCCGACCTCTCGGCTTTTTTACGATTACACTCTCTCTTTCCAGAACATGGCTACCAACTCTCCATCATGGGGGGAGCAACGTATTGTGACAAACGAGAAAAATACGTCGTCTCGTCTTTTTCAAACTCGACAGTTGCCGGATTTTTACGTCACAAACCTGCACTCCTAGCTGTACTAGTTATGAGCAACACCGCATTAGAGAGCTCCAATGACATTTGGAGAACTCCTTAACAAGCCCGGACACGTACCTTGTAGCACCAGGAAGCTTTAAAATTTCGCCTTATCAGAGTGCGACCGTCACAACCAATAATCTAACTAATAACTACGGGCTGAGCGGTATAGAATGCCACAAGCGTTGGACGATTGCGATTGCTGTTCGCGTATTCTATTCACAGCACTGAAGCTGCAACGGCGCCGTGGCTGCTATACCTGTCTGAGGTGCCCCGAAGGCCGCGTGTGGCTTGCCGGGCGGCCTAGCACGCTGCTCGAGCTACTCAGTCACCAACGTCATCTGCTGTAGCATACATTAGAACACCATTAAAAGCTGCACAGGTGGCATACCTTGCTGTGCTCGACATCCGGGACGTCTTCATTTGACAAACGCGATCTTCCTATATAGCTGCGGACAGCGCTGAAAAGCGGGCGCACGGCCGCGACGACGCGCCGAGAACTTCCTGGACGTTGGCGTACCACTCGCCTGCGCGTCGGACGAGCGCCTCCCTGGAGTCTCTCATCGCATCCGCAGGTGTGCTGAATGATGCGTGTAATTTCCCTATTTCTGCATAACTTGGTAATGGTGGCCATGCCTCACCGGCTTCCAGTTGACCAAGAACAGCGCACACGCATCTGTATGCTCGCATAGGCGACCGTGCTTCGTGGAATCGCTGGAGAGTTGGCTCAGGTTGGGATGGCCGAACGGAGGGCTTCTAACCAAGTACCTGCGCGGTGTTTTACTCCGCCCCTGTCGCAGCACCTTGTTGATCAGTTCCATCGGTTCGAACGGGACCAAAACGTTGCCGTAAGCTTCTCGTCCCGCGCTATGTTATTTACTGTTCGAACACTCCGTTGGATGAAGTGCTAACAAAAGAGGCATTCGACATCTGTGTGCTGAAAAGCATAGCTCAACACGGAATGGGTCGCTTATTGCTCTGCATTTCGTACAGGTATAAAAGCAAGAGCAGGTTTTATTGGCTCGCCGGAATTCGGTGACCATCTGTGTTCGCTTTGCAAAAAGGAAGTGTTCGATATAGGCTTCGAAAAGCCCCTAAAAAGGACATGATCTGAAAAAACGCACCATACGAATACATTATTTGTTGGTGTTTGCATTGAGAAAGGCGACATTCAGTGATGCCGTCGAGAAACCGCATGTAGAGAATATTTAATATCCACAATATCTCTGATATTTTCCCTTTTCAATATTATTCACGCGCTTGGCCATTTTGCAGAAGCTCAGCACAAAATCGCAGAACAGCGAATATATACACATGCCCATTTGAAACCATAAAGTACAAATTGAAATTAAACAATGGGTTCCGTGTCACTGGCATGTTACTGGCGCACTGATACGGACAGCGATACTATTCTGACGTATTTCTTAAACTGCAAAGCTTCAGTACGCGAGGAAAGTACTCTGGTTGTTTTTGGTACACTGAACTTCGTGTACTATACCATCGTACACAACAACAATATTGTGGTTGGTCTGTACGACTTGTTCACGACATTGCGCAGTCGGACTATGATACGTGCACCTCTCTATATGCGATGTCTGCTCACAGCCAAGTAGCTGTGCGCGCTGGAGTGTCATGCGTCAGCTATACTGACACATCCGATTTGAGAGACCTTCGAGAAAAGCGTGGTACCGACCCCAGCATGCTTCAGCGAGACTCTACTGAAGGAGCGGGCGTATAGCAGAGTTCTACCAGCGAGCAAGAACTAACTTGTCTCACGCCATTTTTTCTCAGTGTAGCTGTGGTTACTGGAATCCATTATCCATAGTTATCAATGAAATGTAGAGGCTGTGCTTCTGAGTCGAGTGCTGAGGTGGGTATTTCTTAGGTATGTTCCATAGTTTTAGGCACAACGTCTTGACCTGTCTGAAAAAAAAAGCAGTATATAACGAACATCAGCCATTTCTCGCGGTATAAGGTTTCATCTCTTTGTTTTTGCTTATTTACATGAATGTAACCGCGGTGCAAGTCCATTGAATTCGGCTAATTTATGTCGCACGAAAAAATACAGCATAATGGCGCGACCAGTAGAGACAAAGTATCTATAGGTCCGGAGACACACATTGAGTATACACGTAAGCGACACATTTATTCCGTGACAGCTAGGAATAAAAACAATGCAAAGTGCACAACAGAGCTCTAACTAAAGAACACAACACGCACATAATAACAAGTAACTGCAAGGATTCGCGCGAAATTTCGACTTGCTGCAGATTTTATTGTGCGTTTTTCTCCACAGTCAGCGCATTCATTTGCATTCGTCTTTTTACCAAATATTTTATACTTACACGACCTCCTTTGTTCAAGTAGTGGGCAAGGGACGGTATTGCCACAAAAAGAAGAAAAAAGGTTGCAATTTCAACCATAATGCGAAGCGGTGGAGCGATAGTTTGTGGAATATTATGCGCAGTATGCCTTGCATTGTTTCGTGAGGTATCGGTTAGAGTAAACATTCACATTGAGGTTGTTGTCATCTGATGCTGGCGCATCACGATCATCGCACCTCGTCGTGTTTTTTAATCAGGCAATCACGATTAATGCGAAGGAGAGTGAGTGGCATGATAAAAAAAAAAAATTCCCGGCCACGTGGCTCTTATTGTCAACGGGTTCCGCCTCAGCATGTGAAGGCGTTTAGAGCGCGCCTTGTGTCGATGCAGAGTTCTCTACTTCCATCGGGGGTCTCGTGCAATGATGACCCGACGCTCGTAAGGCTCCCACTTCGCGCTAATATACACGACAGTGCAGCAGCAGGCCATTTCGATCACCGGCTATGGCGTACGCACGCCGGTATATATGCATCTAAGGGACACACGGCCGCGCTTTCGTCAACACTTAGCTCCGAACCGCTATACGGCGCTGATATATCATTCCAGTTTGCTGTTTCTTTCAGCATCTCGCAGGGCGTTCCCTTACCGTGCGCGCGGCTATAGTCGCTTTAGTACGCACCGTAGGGCTTGCATGGCGTTCGCTGCTCTCACAACGTCCTTAAGCGCTCGAAAACAGCGGTGGAGAATGTATACGCAAGACATCGGTAAAGGACTGCGGAGAGTGAAAAGATATTGTTTCGGGTCCTCGCATATATATATATATATGTTCGCATGCGACCATTACCATTTACCGTTCTTCCCGCCTTGTCTTTCTTTTTTTTTTTAATCTTGCCAGAGTAACCGGGCGCTTGTAAGGGAAATCGGGTGCCCGACGTATAATGACGCGTCCGCTGGCGCGCTCTCAAGGCGGCTTCTCCAAATGGCCCGCGGGCGTCGAGTGCGCCCGCCTGTGTACCAGGGTACATACGTGAACTGGCTCGCGCGTGCTGGCGTGTGATATAATGACGCATTCTTTCCATCCGCGTATAGTTCTGCCGCACGCTATCACTTTTCCCGTATTTTCCTCGGAGCAGCGGCTCGCGTTTTTTCTGTCCATGAATGTGTGTGCGCGCGTGTTATGCGTTTTCCTACCGGTCGTCTCCCAACAATGGATTTTCGCAGGCGTGGCGCGGCCATGTACGTGTTCACGACGCAGAACGTCTTCGGAAGCCTTGTTCTTCCTTGCGGACCTCGCGCCAGCCATGGCGCCCTCTTTCTCGTAAACAGCAGATTCATCTGTTCTCCAGCCTGCCGACGGCCTTTGCTTTCCTTTCTTCTTATGTTTCTTTTTATTATTAATATTTGTTCCTTCGGCTCGCTTTAGTTTAGGACCGTAACATAAATCCCACTCGGGGGCGAAACGAGGAAAGGCACAAAAGAATTTGAACCACACCCGGAAGAATTCAGTAGCTACGCCCGGTCGCTCTCATTATTTCTGTGAGCGTCCGTAAAGCATGCGCTGCTCAAAGAAGCGTATTTAACATGACTATAGCGCCGCCAGCTGGAGACAACAATTAACAAGCTTGGCTACCTGCAGTGCATGTGTTTTCTGTAAAAGTAAATGAATAAAAAAAGACGACAAAAGCGAGCTATAGTTATGCCGTCATGTCTTTAGGCTGCTATCACGTGCGCAAACCAAAGCATGGCTTTCAGAACTCTGTTTCTTTAGCTACTCTTAGCAATGTAAATATGCGTGCCTGATTTACTTTCAAGACAACAAACGCCCATTATACGTGTTCTACGAGGTCAGTGAAAACTTGTGGTGGAGCCGTGCGTCCTTGCATCGTTTGCGCTCAAGTCAGCGGAAGGTGAGCTAAACTATATCACGTGTGCACTATAGGTACGCGTATATAGGTCCACCTTTGTTACTATAATAACACGTGCACCAAACATTCTCCGCTTGACGCACGTCGGTGCAATGACGCATCAGTAGTTTATTTTGGCTTGCCTCTAGTGCAGTTTGCAGGAAACGTGTTTGCGCACTTCGACACGCAAGAGAAGAAAAAAAAGAAACGAGGTTGGTGGTTTCAAGAGGCAAGTGACCGCTTCTGCGGGTTTCGTTCGTTCGCTGGCATACAACAACCATCTGTAAGTTCATTTAAGCTGAAAGGCGCACTGATGCGAAAAAAAAAAAACATTTGCACATATTCGGAGTAGGAGGCCATTAAAATTCATACGCTTCGAACACGTCAAGGTCGTCTTAATCGCAGACCGACAGACAGACTGGACGCTAAAGAACGCGCAATGGGTGCAGTTGCTGCTTCCTTTACGACCAAGTTGTCCTCTCCATGAAAGAGGCGTCATTAGAAGGATGGCTCGTGGCGTTACAACGTCGCTGCTATCACGCTAACTTTCAGTTGCCGAAAGAAAACCGGGCTGGGAGAGCCGCTATAGTTCGTTAACCGATATAATGACAATAATTTTAAAGGTAGAAGGAGTCCTACCAACAGTACAATCAGAGTGCGATGGTGACGAATATATATATATATATATATATATATATATATTTACCAGAAAACAAGCAGTTCTGGGTCCGGGTAAATATTGACAGTGAAGTAGACGCGCGTATGAAGCGGTTTATTGACGTTTCGGCCGGGGTCCGGCCTTATTCATCAGAATACATTGCATGGTGTCAGTGCAGTTAATATACATGTGCCTATATACATATATATATATATATATATATATATATATATATATATATATATATATATATATATATATATATATATATATATATATATGGGGTTCTACGTGCCATAACCACGATCTGATTATGAGGCACGCCGTAGTGAGTGACTGCGGATTAATTTGGACCGCCAGGGTATCTCTAACGTGCCCCCAATGCACGGGACACGGGTGTACTTGCATTTTCCCCCACCGAAATGCAGCCGCCGCGGCGAGGATTTGATCCCGCGACGTCGTGCTTATCAGCACAACACCATAGTCGCTGAGCCACCGCGGCGGGTGTGCAGTAAAATACGACATACAAGTTGAGCAAAACGTGAAGGGAACATAATGTGCGCCCGGTGGCACGGACCCGTTCCGCCACGAAATTTTAGAGAGGCGATATAAGCTCATTTCATTGCCACTTCATGGATGCACCCATTACGCAATAAAATCATGTCGTATATGAGTAGCTTAAAGCTACAGCGCCACATAGATCATGGTTTTTGAAACTCGTCTGCTTGTATGTGACGATCCGTGATGAGTCAACCCCCATGTAAATCACTGCTTCAAATCAAGTAACCAATCGCCAGCGTCAATCCCCACGACAAACCCCTATGTTAAATGACTCTGGTCAACAATACTAAAATCAACTCGCCAGCCGTCCACTATCTGTTGTCACGTACAAGTATTTTCGGGAATTCAACCATCAATTGCTGGCGGTGCCTGCATAGATTCCACAGCGCTGCATAATTTTCTGTCAGAGCTTAGGGCTTCGATGAAGGTCACTATGCAAGTCTCGCAGTTTATTTCCGTTGACTGACCTGTCACCGGTACAATTTGATAGCTCGTTCCGTGTTCCGCTTGCGCATTGGACTACGCTTGCACTGCGCGTGGAAAAAGAACGCATAGGCGTCTTTCTCGTGCAACACTTGCGCACGCGAGTAACACAGACTTTCACCGTCTGGAACGCTTCTTTCTTAAGCTAGCGCGCGAAAAATCAAAATATTATTTCGCGCCAGGTATACGGCGTGTACGGAGGTGTGTCTGTGTCATTTGGTCAAGCACTCCCAAGGAACCGAAGGAAAGCCACGAAAGCTATATCGCCGTCTACAGGTCATGCTGTTAGTGTTATGTGCAGCTTGCGCGGCGGAGCGGTGAATGTTGCCGCGCCTATCGTGCGCCGCCGTCCGAACAAAAAGCAACTGGCCCTGTTCTTAAACGAAGAAGAAGGAGTTGCGATCGCGCGCGCGCAGAGTTCCAATTGTGTTCCACCGACACCAGCGCTTTGGGACGCCGCCTCGCCCGGACGATAGCATCAAAAGCCACCAGAACCGCGCGTTGCTCACAATGGAGGCCTATAGCCGCGCGTGGAGGAACGTTGAAGTCTGCGTCACAAGAAGAAAAAAAAAAAAAAAGGGCGTCGTTGTCATTGGCGTGGCGGAGCACATTTATTTATTTTACTTTTCGCGCCATTGTTTCTCTTCCGATCCACAGTTTTGTCGTCTCCGCTTATCGGCACGCGTGGCGTTAACAACCACTGAAGCCGGTTCTTGTTCTCGCTCTTTTTTTTTTCTGCGTTGCGTTTGTTGGGGGGCCCGCCAAGAGGAGGCCGCCCGCTTTTTTGCTCCCGCGCGTGTCGCGGACAGCAGGGACAATTTTCGAGCTTTCCGAGGCGCGTAACGGTCCAGCAGTCTCGAGGAAGTGCGGCCGTGTGACACATCGGAACGCAGAACCGCGCTGCGCCGAAGGCGGCGACGACAGCCGCTGCAGGAGGCGACGAGTGAAATCGCGGGGCGAAAGCGGCCTGCGATTATGTCGAAATACCCCGTGGTAAATGCGGTTATCGGCCCTGCCGATAAATGCAGGAGCGACATTCGTAGGGGCCCTCGCGCGATATATCGCACAGAATAATGACGCGCGCCTAGCTCTGCAGCGCCACGCCTGAAAGACGCGACCATAGCGGTTAGAGACGTCCTGCCACAAGGCTACTTCCTTTTAGTCCAACATACCTTCCAGTGTAGTTGTCTGGTAAGCAATACACGCTGAAATTTCGATTTCTCGGAGCAGCGTTTTTCAGGTGAGCGCGTTGTCCGATTAGCCTCGGAGCCGTGTTTATTATTCTTTGTACAATTCTTCCCTCTGTGCGTGTGCGTGTGCGTGTGCGTGTGCGCGTGTGCGTGCGCGCGCGTGTGCGTGCGTGCGTGCGTGCATACATGCATACATGCATACATATACACCCGCCAAGGCGACTCAATAGACAGAGCGTTTTGCCGCTCAACACGAAGTCACGATCGAGTTGGCCGCGGTGGCTGCTTTCCGATGGGGACGGAACGCATTTATTTATTTACATAAACTGCAGCCCAATATAGGGCTATAGCAGGATACTGAGGTTTCCACGCAGAACAATCCAAGGCCGCCGAAATAAAGCCGGACGTCCATCAAATTCCGACGTAAACCCCCTGGTATTATTTCCGCCGTATGTGGCTTCTATTAGCATATTAGGGCACGAGCGCGTGCACTGATCACGCACCCAACGGGGGTCGGGTACGTGCGGGAGGTTGCCATCCGTCGGTCGAACGACAGTGGTTATACTAGAAGTTGAAGATATTCGTTTCTCAAGCCGCCGCATTCGGCACACGTGATTTAAAAGATGCGGGATCGATCCTTCCCGAGTACATCATTGGTCCTTGCTCTGCCAGAAAAAATTAAGCGCACTTGGCCAAGATACTTCACGCCACGTCACGTGCGCGCCTCGACGGAGCAAAGCGGGCGAAAGGACTGCCCCGATAGCGCGCCATTGCGTGAGCGGAGAGGGCATCACCGCGACGCTGCGTCACCCTCGCTCTCGAAGTCAGTGTTATCCGCGCGTTCCTTGACCGCGCAAGCTCTCGCCTGCGTTCTAACTTCGCCTCGGTAATCGCTCTAAATAAATTAATGTATATAAAAAAACAATAAATTCGAAAGGAAACACGTTCACTGCAGTGAGTCTCGAACCTATACGACCCCACGCCCAGAGGCCGAGTGTCTCACCCACTGAGCTAAGCCTTCGCCCCCTTGATGCCAGGCCCGTGCACTTTGCTTCCTGGCATCATGCTACTTGTACCGAAATTCCCATTGCCAAGCCGGCGTGACGAAGGCGGTGGCGTCAAAATCACCGCGGCTTACTCGGTAGCGTCCCCTTTAGATTCTATGGCAGTCGGGCAAGGTAGCATGACGTGACGGGTCGAAGTACACAGGCCTTGAGCTAACTAGGAGGCGTTGGCCAAGCGTCTCAACGCGCTCGCTTGCCCGCGAGGAGTTCATAACTCGAAGGACCGCTCAGCGGCGTAGTTTCAACTGGGCATTAACCCTTTCGCATTCACAACTCAAAAGAAGTGCTTAGGTCTCTGGATTTTTCTAATCTTTTTTATTATTACTACAAAACACTGTTATACAGCAGCGCCATTGCAATCATTCGCGCGGCCGGTTGTTTTAAGGGTCCTGTGTTCGTTCACAGTCTATCGTTACGCGATACGCTGTGACGTCAGCGGTGAGAGTATGCGGCGTCGAAGAGTCGTTTATCCTGCGCAGCCATAGGAAGAAGTTGAAAACGAGAGCTCGGCAGAGGCGGCGCGGTCCTCGCCAATGGGTTCTTGGTCTGACCATTGGCGCGTGACAGGCTGGCCGACGGCATCCGGAGTGTCGATCTTTTTTTTGGATGCACAACACCAAAAAGAGGGTCGATGTACCTCTTCCAGACCGATATCCTCCACCTTCTTTGGGCATCATTTCCACCTTGTTTCTTCCTTCTTTTTTTTTTTCTTTTCACGTCACCGTTCCCACTTATGAAACCATGCCCCCCTTCGCCCCCCTCCCCCCCCCCCCCCCCAAAGAAACAGAGCAAAAGCATTTCCGTTGTCTTCTTTCCTCAGCATCGCATGTACCGGGCGCGTGTTCACGGCATAGCCGTTTGCAAGTGAAAAGGTAGGCGGTGTCGCGCTTTGGCGTCGACTCCAAAGGCACTTGCCGACCTGTTGCGTCGTTTGAGTACGAAAATTGCGCGCCACGGTCCTAGAAAGGGAAACGGTGCTCAGTGACCTGTGTAGGGACTCTTCTGGAACAGAACGACCTCTGCTATCACTGACGTCGACGAATTATATTTTGAAGAAACAGTAAACTGAAAAATGCAATGCAGCCTGACCCCAAGATTTGTGCTATGCTTGAAGTCTGTCCGATACTATTCAGTGCAAGATTACACCGGCCCGCTGCAGGTGCCGCCGCATCTGGAAACCCAGTTGAGTACAGTATAGCGCCAGACATTTCGGTGGAATGTTCTCAGGTGTGATAACCGTTTCGCGTGTGTGCGCGTGCGTGCGCGTGCGTGGGCAGCGCAACCCGTACGAAGGACGAGAGGAAGTACACAATACGAGTGCAGACTAACACCTGGTTTATTATTTCAAGCAACGAACTATAATATACAGAAAATGCAAACACGTGTAAAGTGACGTTAACAAGGGTGTTAGCCTATCTTGCCATTCCAAAAATCAGTTTCTTTATCCTGCAGAGTGATAGAAGTCTGGCTGACGCATGCGCCTGAGTTCACATGCATGAAGTAGGCCTCTACAATCTCGCGGTTAACTTGATGCATATTTTTTATACAATATTTCCGTTTGTTCAAACATGGGTTTGCATGAGCAAACTCTACAATGCGCGGCCAGATTAGAACCTGTTTCATTCCTGATCGCACCTTGGTGCTCCCTAAGGCGGATGTTAAGGCAGCGTCCCGTCTGCCCAAAGTACATTTTGCCGCACGAAAGTGGAATGACGTAGACCACTCCCACAGAGCATGCCACAAGCTGCCCCGAGTGTTTGACGCGGCATGTAGCTTTGGACGCCTGTTTAGGTATATTGGCAAGACTGCAAATATTGTTTAAGGAGTTCTTTGCTGAAAATATTACTTGAACACCATATTTCATGGCTGTCTTTTTTAACCCATGCCCCATCTGATGTACATAAGGGATGACTGCGTACTTTTTAACTTTTTCGATCTTTGTTTGGGGGGCTTCCCCTTTTTTTACTTTCTTCACTAGCCCTTCACATATTGACACGATAATGGATTTAGAAAAACCGGCCTTCTCTATGCGGTTGAGTTGTTGCGAAAAGCTCATATTGGCGAGGTGGTGGCATGACTTTCTAAGTGCGGAACCCAAACACGTCATAGCAATTCCTCTTTTCACAAGTTTTGAGTGTGCCGAGGCGTAGTTTAGAATTGGTTTGCTAGTCCTGGGTTTATATTGCCAACAAATATGTTGCGCTGTTAAACTTAACTGCAAATCCAAAAATTGAATTTCATTAATGCTGGGCAGTTCATGAGTAAATCTGAGACCCATTCCTCCTTTATCAAAAGCGGCGAGAATATCTCCAATAACTTTGGAACTGTTTTGGGAGCGTAACAAACCTGAAGCACTTGATCAAAGTTCCTGCCAAGACGCTCTCGAGTGCCCGGTCAACAGTGCCGAGAAAGATCTCGCTAAGAATGGGTGCGTCCTGAGAGCCAATGCAGACCCCCTGCTTCTGACTCATTATTTGATTATCCCAGATAACGAATGTGGAATTTAAATAGAAAACCAAGAGTTCGAGAAAAGACTCAACCGGGACGCCACTATCATTCCTAAACTTTAACTCGTCGTTTTCCATAATGCAATGTTTGATTGTCTTGATCAGCTGATTTCTAGGAAGGGAATAGTATAAATCTGTGACGTCGATGCTGAACGCTGTGCATGCTGGATACACATCTTCTTGTAAAGACCCACTGACATCTTCCGAGTTCTTTACTTTGAATGGGTCTTCTACCTGGAGCCTTGTTAAGTTCTTCTGAAGATAACCAGAAACTACGTGTTGCCATGTGTTTCTTTCAGACACAATTGTGCATAAAGGTTGGTCGGGTTTATGCGTTTTTATCGTAAAGAACACCTCAAGGTTCAACCCCTGACTTTTGTTCACTGCACCAGATAGACGCTCAAGGTTCGATTCTATCAACAATTTCTTTGCTTGATGTTTGACTTTCTTAGGTTGAACATGTACCTTCTTGAAGTTTTTTGTTAAAGCGGCTGAGGCTTTCTCAGAAAACTGCCCTTCCGTTAGGAGGACAAAGTACCCTTCTTTATCAGCGGTCAGTACTTTCACTTCGTTTTCTCTTAAAAATTGCACAAGGGGTTGAATTTTTCGCGCTCTGCCATTCTGGTTTCCTTGATGTCTGACTAACACGTCAGCGCACTCAGAAATGCACCTGAATTTTTCATCTTCTTCTACATGCTTAGACACTGATCTAACGGCGGCTATCTTAGTGACAGAGTCTAGGCACGGCTCTAGGCAGAACTTTGGGCCTAATTCAAGAATGTTCATGTGCTTATCTGGAACGGCGATATCGGTTAGGTTCAGCACTTTGGTCGTGGGCTTCGGTTTCTTCTCCCTGGGGGTAGGGTGCGCCGGACATTGTTCCAGAGGAATTCCAGCGAAGACTGGCTTGACCTAGACCGCTCGTATCGACGGCACTCTCGTTGTCTTCCTTTCATAAAACCGCACACGGACTTGAGGCAGTCTCTCAGCAACTTGCCTGGCTCATCCATTCGGACCGCAAGATCTTGCAAATCCTTCTGGTGTGGCCAACCGAGGGGCGGAAAATTCCGCATAGAGCCATAACTTCTTCTGGACACATACCATGGCGAAGATGCCAAGACGCCACCCTTGCACGGCACTCACACACGGCTATTGTCGCGGCCACGTAGGCCGGGTCATGAAGGACTTGGTTAAAGATAGGAAAAGTAGCCCTTGAAGGAGAAATAAACTGAACTAAGACGGCAAGCTGGGCGAGTTGGTGATTGAACATGTTCCTATGGGTGGGCAGCGCAACCCGGACGAAGGACGAGAGGAAGTACACAATACGAGCGCAGACTAACAACTGGTTTATTATTTAAAGCAACGAACTATAATATACAGAAAATGTAAACAGGCGAGATCGTAGAGGCCTACTTCATGCATGTGAACTCAGGCGCATGCGTCAGCCAGACTTCTATCACTCTGCAGGATAAAGAAACTGATTTTTTTGAATGGCAAGATAGGCTAACACCCTTGTAAACGTCACTTACACGTGTTTATATTTTCTGTATATTATAGTTCGTTGCTTGAAATAATAAACCAGTTGTTAGTCTGCGCTCGTATTGTGTACTTCCTCTCGTCCTTCTTCCGGGTTGCGCTGCCCACCCATAGGAACATGTTCAATCACCAACTCGCCCAGCTTGCCGTCTTAATTCAGTCTATACTGGGGATGTCATCCGAGCACTGTTCACATCACTTCATGATATAATAACTATGAATGAATTCTGGGGTTTTACGTGCCCAAACCACGATTTCATTATGAGGCACGCCGTAGTAGGGCACTCCAGATATTTTTTACCACCTGGGGATCTTTAATGTGCCCCCAGTGCACGGGATACAGGCGTTTTTGCATTTCGCCCCCATCGAAATGCGGCCGCCGCGGCCGGGATTAGATCCCGCAGCCTTGTGCTTAGCAGCGCAACACCAAAGCCGCTAAGCCACCACGGCGGGTGATACAGCAAGTAAGAACGTGGAATGAAATCGAGAATTTAACATATTGAAGACGTACCAACTGCTTGCATTACCACCAGGCGTGTCACCTTTCTACAAGGCTGATATCAAAAAAAAAGAAAATGTCAATTTTCTCTTTGGAGTTTTCCGATAAAGTTTAGTTTCAAGAAAAAGTATAACGCGTCTGTCGACGAACACTATCCAGCCCCACAAACCTTATGCTAATGAGGGTTTACCGAATGAGCGTGTTTACCGAATCCACCAGCGGAAATCGCGACCCCCCCCCCCCCCTTGCTGAAGGCATTCAAACCTCATTCTGTCGTGTTGAGGCCAGTGTCGTCACTATTTGGCCGCAGCACTGACACGTATATGACTTAGTAAACATTAGTTACTTCCAGGCAACAAAACGAAAAAAGAAGCAAAACAAAAGCTCTTAAATTGCAACGCTGCTGTCTACAATTAAGTACTGCTTTGAGGTGGAAAACAGGATAGGAAGACGAGAGATAATTTATATATATATATATATATATATATATATATATATATATATATATATATATATATAATTGTGTAACTATAATATGATGATAAATATAATAGGTGTAATTTTTTAGCCATATGCTTATCCTACATTATTTCGAAATTCGTAACGCAAGTAAGGCTGACAAAAAGCTTTTTTTTTTATTTCAGAATCATCACTTTAAGAGACATATTCCGGCCGCGCAGGTGTATCTACTGATGGTAACAACTGAATTATATTAAGCAATCCTATACGCTACCTAATTTTAACAGAGCTTTGACTTATTTAACAGATATAATTTCTTTACACAGAATACCTTGCTTATTAAGTTTCTTCTAGCAAAGTATATCTACTAGGTTATTATTTTTTATTATTAATTTTTCTTCTGTTCTCTGACCTGCTGCTTAATAATAATGCTATTTGTTTTGTGTACTTGACAGGAGGCCCCCTTGCAGCTTCGTGCTCGGGGACCTCCTTCTCTATTTATGTATTCCACTTTGGTAAGTCAATAAAGTTGCATGATTCTGATTCTAAACTTTTTTGTCAACACGGCAGCATTCGTCATGCAGTGCCGCTTCTCCGTATTCCTTGCATTCTTCGAGGGTATACACGTCCGGCCTCTTCAAGGCCATCGACTGCATTCACACGGAACAATTCGCGGACATAAACGTTCCGGCTGTCATTCACTGGGAGCCTGAGGCCGTCTGTAACAATGACTGTCGTCCTGTCTCGTTCACGCCAAACTCATTACTCAGCCTCGATTCACCTCTGCGTGTGTTCGTGCTTCTTTCACATTGTGGAAGAGTAAAGCGTTTGCTTCCATCAATCACGTGCCATCAACTTGCTGTCCGGCGTAATCTGTTTTTCATACGCTCACCGCCGTCACGACGACTTGTATAGCTGAAACGACAGCGGCGTTGTTTCCTTTTTCTAAATTTTTTTTTCTTCTTTTTATCGACTTATTTGAACTACATACAGTCGTTCTACTGGCTGTCCCATCCCCTTACTTCCTCTGATGGAGTCTCGCCATCGTCGAAACTGCGTTCTCCGTTCGATCGCAGCGGTTGATCAAACGTGTCGCAACATCTCTGCGATACTAGGGTGGGTTTCAAACCAAATCAATTTTCTTTCCAGAATAAATTCTCAACAAGCTCGTTCTCTCGTTTGTCCGAAGAAGCTCGATGTAGTCCGCGTGCTTGACTCCCTCATCATGTCGCCTACGTCCGACGCGCACTCGCGTCACCTCGAAGCCAGCGCGGGGATTCTGTGGCTATGGCATTCTGTCGCTGAGCACGAGGCCGCGGATTCGGTTCCTGTCCGCGGCGCCTGCGTTCCCATGGGAACGCAATGCTAAAAAACATCGCTTTAGGGTGCACACTATAGGAACCCCAGGCGGCAAAAATTAATCCGGAACTCTCCACTATTGCGTCTACTATTACCACGATGCGTTGTTTTGGGACGTTACATCTAGTTAAACCTCCGCAAGAAAGCAACCATTAATTTTGTCTCCCTGTTATCCAGCAAAGAACTGCCGCATCGCGTATCTATGGAGGGCTGGAGAGCGTAGTCTTCGGAAGAACGTTTCCTCGTCGGCGCGCACACACTTACTTTGACTGCTATAGGTGCAGTGCCTGAAAGCCGGACCAGTTTATTGGCGCAGCACCCCGACACTCCTGGATGCTTGCTTTTCGTTTTTTTGCGGCGTTCTTCCCAAGCGGCTTGCACGGAACGTCGTTTTTCCATGCACTAAATCATGGGTGCATGCGCAGACGTTCAGAATTTGATTTGAGTGCTAGGTGGTCGAATAATTCGGTTCGACCTTTGGATGTCTATATAGTACGTGAATCACGGGTGGCTTGAGCCATCGAACAATTGACGCTGCTCGCGTGGTGTCCAAGTACGTATACCGGTATGGCTGTGTCGCACAGGAATAGCTTGAACAGCGTGTATCTTATTAGCATGAAACTTCGCCGCGCGTACCTCATTTTCGCCGCTGCTTGACTCATTGCGGAGCCAATGCTGCACTGCCTCTGTTTGCAAGGATCCGTGAAGCGATTCGACGCCCTCCAAACCACAGGTGTTAATGAGCCCCAGCCGAGCGTACCTAATCAGATCGTACGCCGCCGAAGCTATATACCTTACGTATAGTATATATGTAGATGACATGCGTTCTAAACGAACTCAACGAACCTCACTAGCCGGCTGCGCGCAGCGCACTGCGCGGCCCTATATCCTGGAGCGGCTTCTCTCTTCGATCGGGAACGCGGTGTCCGGACGGCGCGCGGCAACTCCTGCTCTGTGCGCACGCACCCCGTGGCGTCGCGCCGAGCTGTGACGGAGCGCGGTGACAAAGACGCACCGCTCCACATTCACGCGTCGCCCGTACGCGCACGGCAATTAGCACCGATCGGGCGGAGGCGCGGCGCCCGGCAGTGACGCGTGCGCGCGCTCTCGACCGCGGCGCGGGAGGAATGCGGCACGCTTGGGCTGCTCGCGAGGGCGCAGGAATGTTTGCGCTGCGTGCGGTTCATTTCGATCCGGCGCGCTGATAAGACGCTTGATTAAAGGCTCAGCCATCACGGGGCTGCTCCGCGAACCTGCTACGCACAGCACACCAACACTCGGAGAGAAGGGAACGCCCTTCATTAGTCGCTCGCTCTCTGGACGCTCGTTTTCAGGGTGAGCGTCCCGTCGCGAAAGCTGCGGTGCGCCGACGTGGCGAGGGCGCGCGGAGAAGCCTCGGCGCACATCGAGAGCCACCGATTCGATAAGAGAAAGTGAGAGCTCGTAAATCCCAGGGGCGGTGAGTAATAACAATCGTTTTGTTCCGAGAGGCGCGGAGGCGCGGGATACACGTTATGAAAGATGCGCTTTGTGGAAAGCAGAGCTTGATGATAGCATGCTGAGAGAGAGTCTGCAGACTCTCTCTCATAACTGCGACGCGATTTCAACACGCGGGGCACGATGACAGGGTCGCTTCTTCAAGACGACTTTTTTTTTTCTTTTTTTCTCTCTTTAATTCTATGGTATCGCGAGACATCGAGAGCGGCAACCGACAGACGAACGCTGTAGCTATCACGGCATCCTATAGAGCCAGCCTGTAGCTATAGAGAAAGCTGTTAACAAAAGACAAAGTATGGCGAGCTGTATAGATCGCACCTATATATGACGGCATCCATGAAGTCACCCAGCGGTTACTGGACCGCTGCCTAATACAGCCTCCCATGCATAGCAATTGCGCTGATGTGCGTGAAACGCAGTTTCTAACGTGCAGTTACTTCACATTTCCAGCGACAGATAGTGCGAATGCAATATTATCGAGGTGATAGAATATCACAGAACACATCCAATACTATACAGAGTCGCGTGATACAGCGAGAGAAATATCACATCTGCAAAAGAATGATGAAATGTGTTTTAAGGGAGTTGGGGAGGAGGAGGGGATGGGGGGGGGGGGAGCACAAGAATTTCGATTTGCGTCTTGTCGGTTTTTAATGACTTCGAAATAACAAGCCGAGGCAGAGAAAATACAGGTGGTTATCTTCAGGCGGAGCTGCAGTCTTGTAAAGCCGGAAACTGCTCTGGCTGAACACCGTCTTTCTACGTGTCTAGTGCTGAATGTGGCGCAGGGATAATAGAGGCGTAAGTTGGTTGCCTATATGCCACCAAACACTGTCAAGGAAAGCTACGAAGGTCATCAGTTAAGAAATAGATTACACAGAATAGAGGCTGGATGCTTCGACAGCAACCAAGCACTCCATTCCACCCACAATGTACTCTTCGCTAAACCATACATAGTATATATATGCTGAAACGTCATCAGACCGGCAGTTTTTCTCGAGCAAGCTTGCCGCAGTTAAATAAATAAATAAATAAATAAATAAATAAATAAGTAAGCTGATCTCAGTCTTTACGACGGCGATTTACTTTCAATGACTGCAAACTACGAAAGTGCACGCGCTCCGAGATACCTGCGTACGTAGACAGAAGCATGGTATGGCTTGTGTGAAGTGCTGGTCTCAAATGTCTCATGCCTTCTTGACCAAAAGCTTATGGGCTTCTTTGAGTTCCATTTTTTGCGAGAATCTCTTGGTGTGATACATAAAGGGAGCAGCTTTCATTACGTCATATTTAATTTAGGCTTCAGTTTCCAAACCATTTAGTGCAATGGAGTGTGCTCCTCCTTTATTTACTGAAGCGGTGTGTAATTCACAATTGATTCAAATCTGTATTTGTGGTTTCCGTGCTCAGTAGCTGTTGTCAGCAAAAAAAAAAAAAAAAAAAAAGCTGGCAGTGGCGAGGTTGACAAACGCAGAGGAGTCGCTAACCAAAATTGTGGGGTATTTACTATAACAGCGAAGATGAGAGAGAGAGAAAGAGAGGGGGGGCGGGGGGGGGGGGGGGCTCTTAAATGAAAATCGGACAGGTTTGGCCGGCGGCGCACCTAGCATGCTACTCCAGGTGGATGCTATGATAAATGAAATGATTACACACCATACATATGTTTGTTATGTGCCTGTTAAGTGTCGCATATATACGGGAAGTTGACATTTAGCTTTTTTATTCACAGCAAATATCCGGTGCCCGCGCAAGCCCAAATGCTCCGAGAGCATCAAACAGCGTACCTCTAGACTGCAACTCCAGAGTCGGGAACATTTAGTTGAGCGGGTCAGACAAGACAAGTGATTATATTATGTACGCTGCTCATGCAACCTGCGACCGCATCGCCAATTATTGCCTCAGTGAAGCCGGTTCTCTAGTGCCAGCTTTTGCATAAAATTTTACGCTTATATCCCATATACTCGTTTTCAAATTGATTTGCCAAAGCCTATATATTGTAGGAATTTATAAGCTATTCTTTGTCATCTGTACATGATCATCATCATGTGGGGTTCATATGGGGTTGTTCTTCGTCATCGCTTGTGGGGCTGGCTCTCGAGTGTGATCCGTGCTGTGGGCGTGGTCGGTTCGCCGCATCTTTGACGCGGAATAAACGTCGTGATAACTGCTGCGTCACAATATGTATATTTAAATAAATGTCTACTAATTTAAAATATTTCATTCGGGAGCCGCAGTGCAGGGGCCGTGCGTTGGCTGGCGCGACCACTGATTCATGCCGTCGCCATTGTGTCTGCGGCGGAAGAGGCAGGGTCGCTTCGCGGCGCGCATCGTTTATCGTCGTCGTCGTCGAGGCTAGCATACGACAGGGCACCCCCCTCTGGGTCAAGTGCTACTCCGTGCCCTGCGCTGCTTATCGCCGCCATTCATACACGTACGCGAGCTCACTGGCGCTGGCGAGGGGCCGGGTTGCCTTGCCGCGCTATAGGTTCGCGCGGCAGTGTTACGCGCGCTACTTCCTCTGCGCTACTGCCGCGCTGCTCGACGGTGATCGTTCTGCGGTAGCTGAGAGAAAGAGAGCGAGCCTTACGTTAATAAAAAAAATCCCAGATAACAGCTTGACCGTGTGCGCCCGGCGTACCTGCTCCAGATGGAGAATGAAAATGAGGGGACGCTTAATGTGGGAGCCTATAGGCGCAGCTGTCATACACACACGCACACACACAGGCGAACGCATAGTCTTCAAACACGCAAAGTCTTATTGACTTCCTGTTGGCCTTCGTTGCACGAGGCGCGCAGAAGCCGCGGCCTATGCGTTTATATGCCAAGAACTCTTCGCACGTATAGCGCAAGGCGCGATGTGACGGAAGCCTACAGAGCGCTTCGTGTTTGTGGGACACGGGGGTCGGGAGCTATAGCTCATATTGTGACTCGGTGAGCATATAAACTCCTCATGAGTGAAGTCGCCTCGCCAATCTAGAGCATGTGCATGTGTAAGAAAAAAAATCTAAATATATATATATATATATATATATATATATATATATATATATATATATATATATATATATATATATATATCGAGAAGAGAGGGGGTTAACCGAGGGGCCCGATTTTTATTAGTCATATCATAAGAAGCCAACAAACACTGACACCAAGGACAACATAGGGGAAATTAGTTGTGCTTAATAAATGAAATAAAGAAACGATAAATTAATGGAAATGAAAGCGGATGAAAAAACAACTTGCCGCAGGTGGGAACCGAACCCACAATCTTCGCATTTCGCGTGCGATGCTCTACCAATTGAGCTACCGCGGCGCCGTTTTCACGTTCTCGTGACGCCTGCGGCAAAAAAAGACGTTCCACGTCCGCCGCCAAGGTCTGTGAGTGGTGGCACTGGCTAACACTCCCAGGGTTCCACTAGGACACATAAATACCCAAGAAAGTGGATGGGAAAACGGCGCCGCGGTAGCTCAATTGGTAGAGCATCGCACGCGAAATGCGAAGGTTGTGGGTTCGGTTCCCACCTGCGGCAAGTTGTTTTTTCATCCACTTTAATTTCCATTAATTTATCGCTTCTTTATTTCATTTATTAAGCACAACTAATTTCCCCTATGTTGTCCTTGGTGTCAGTGTTTGTTGGCTTCTTATGATATGACTATATATATATATATATATATATATATATATATATATATAGTCATATCATAGTATATATATATATATATATATATATATATATATATATGTGTGTGTGTGTGTGTGTGTGTGTGTGTGTTTACTTAAATTATTTTAATGACAAATGTTGCTCCGTGTCAACGAAAAATGCTGCATATAATATTACCGGCACAAACGGACGAATCCCGAGCGATCGAAACGGCGACCCGTCCGCTTCATCACGGCTCCTGTGGCATCCTTGATTTCTGCGCCGCACGCTGTAGCCTCCCACTTAATGTCCTTAGTCCGCCTTAGTACTTACAAAACGTGTTAACCCAAGCTAAACCGCTAGCAATATGTCTTCTATGCTCTTATTAAGTATGACGGCAGCTGTACGTAGCTAAGTCGACATCGTAAATTGCCATCGTGTCGTGCCTGACAAAAGCAAGACCTTTGGTCTCAGCATTTGTGCGGTGCCAGAATACCGTCGTCATTTTAAGAAATAAGTAGCAATACAAGTTGTGATGCTACAGAAAGGCTAAATTAAAATTAAATTCTGTGATGTTGTGCTCTGAAAACCGCGATTTGGAACTGAGGCACCCCGCAGTGGGAAACTCTGTTTTTACCACCTGGGATTCTTTAACGTGCAGGGTATACACGAGCGGTTTTGCATCCCGCCCCCATGGGAAACCGAAATAATAGACATATTTAGTTCAACGTATGCCACGCTCTCGCTTCCGCCAGCCGCTTGAGTATCAGCAGTGCGCGTGTACACAGGGCGTTCTTGTTCAGCTGCACGAAATTTTTTAAGCTCTCCTGTGGTAGATAACACCATCCTAATCCTTAATTTAAATTACTCGATGAGGCGGACATTACTCCTACGAGAAATAAAAATTCTTAGCGCAATGATGTTCTTAATTAAGCATATTACGGCACTTATATAAGCCTTCGCATTGATCAGCTGTAGTGAGTTTGCAAGGTGTATCCACTTGGAACGCAATCTTTGGACTGCACCAGTTTCGAGATAACTTTTAAAGTGTCCGACGAAATGGATTGGCGTTCCAGTTACTTTATTTTTTAAGAAAACGCAGTTTTGTGCATTGAAAGACAAAAGTAACTGGTACGCCAATGCATTTCGTCGGACACTTTGAAAATTATTATCTCGAAACTGGTGCAGTCCCGAAAATTCATTCCAAGTGGATACGTCTTGCGAACATACCGGCTATAATTCGTAGATTGAATTATGTGCCATAGAATAATTATTGTACAAGTTAATTAGCGTAATTATGTTAATTATTCAACTAAGAATATTGGCTTCTGGTAGAAGTAATGGCTGCGTCAACGAGTAATTTAGATCAAGGGTTAGAATTGTGTTATCTGCCACAGGTAACGTTTAAACATTTGGTGCAGCTGAAAAAAAAAAAAAAAAACACCCCATATATATACAGAAAGTAACTTACTGTAACGTTTGGCGTTGCGTACGCGTGCACGCATCTCTTGCTTGCTCGCGAGCAATTGCGGTGCAGCTGTCGCGACATCGCGTTGCTGGCGAGAGCGCCTTGCAGAATGGTGGGCGTTAAGGTGAGCGAGAGCAAGAAAGGTAAGGCATAGAAATATTCGCTTTAATAAAGTAACTATGCACTTGAAGGCGTATGTTTGTGGCCCTGAGAACGGAGCCAGCCACCGACACATCTGTAGGGGTATATCATATGGGGCAGCACATGCGCCGGTTCGCTTTATGAGCGCTGTCCTATGTGTGAGCCATTGGGCGGGCAGCAAGCAGCAGCCGCTGTCCGTGAGCAAAGTGCGGAAGGGTTCGCGTAGAAAGCTTCGCTTTAAAAGAAGTTCTCGCTTTGTTCCGCACACATGTTCTGGCTGCGATTGCGTTCCAAAACAAAAACTGTGGAAGTGAGAGCGCTGATTTTGCTTTGTTAGTTATTACCAAGGTCCCATTGGCGCACATGAATAACTAGATCAGCGCACCACGACCGACAAAACAAACATCAGTAAACATAAACAGATTGGCTATGTTTTTGTCTGGGCGAAACACAGTAGACAAAATAGCTATAAGAGTTGAACCAAAATGACTATGTATTTTCTAAAGGTTCTATAACGCTTCTCGAGACGGCGCGCTGAGGAACACGCTGAATCAAGGCAAAAAGAAAAAAATATTGAGCGGTGTCCCTATCGCGACGTATTTGGTGGTCATTTGTGGCTACGAGGTTCAACACTCACCTGAAACGGAAAATTTATTGTGGACGCAGCGCACATGCGTATTGAGTACGTGACATGCAGCTGCGGACTGTAAACTAAATCGGTGTAATATTATAGCGAAGAACAGAGATGTTTGAAGAAAATGTAGCCTTTTTTTTTTTTTCGAATGCCGTGCGCAGCAGAACTTGCTCGCGTAAGGGACATAGTGCCGGCCTGATCTGCGAGTTAAAAAAGAGTCAGAGCTGCTTTAGCGAAACCAATCCGGTGTGTCACTATAGTGAAACGCACGTCATCCTGTCGCCTGATGTCATACTGTTGTACACGATACGCTTTACGCTTTCTGATGTTACATCAACCTGAAAGAGACTTAGTTGCGCATATCGCAACTTCTAAATAAACAAAAGAAAAAAAATTATGGGGTTTTACGTGCCAAAACCACTTTCTGATTATGAGGCACGCCGTAGTGGGGGACTCCGGAAATTCCGACCACCTGGGGTTCTTTAACGTGCACCTAAATCTAAGCACACGGGTGTTTTCGCATTTCGCCCCCATCGAAATGCGGCCGCCGTGGCCGGGATTCGATCCCGCGACCTCGTGCTCAGCAGCCCAACACCATAGCCGCTGAGCAACCACGGCGGGTTAATAAACAAAAACAAAAGAGCATCATTGCAGCTTTGTACATCATAATATGCAATTAATACCGACTGAGAACGTCCGCAAATGTTAACTGAAACGGAGTAAAGATTTTGGATAACAAGTGTTGCCGACGAATCACGGGTCAATAAAAGTCACTAATGGTCGACAGACGATAAAAGCGTATACTGTCGCCGAGCCGGCCGCGTCAAACAGTCGATCATTTTGCTTTTACAGGGTAGCAAAAAACAAACAAAAAGCGATGTCATCGTGTTTAGTGGGCGGGGTACCTTTTTCACCGTTATCTGAAGCAAATTTGCTGGCGAATATTCTCACCATTTTCGTGTAACAAAGGCATTGTACTTAATCATGGCCTATGCAGGCTTGGCCGATCCTCGGACGAGACTTCCTGAGCATCCAGCAGTCGAATGCGTCAGCTATATTGTTTCATGCGCCACGAATAATGTGCTTTGTGTCTGAGGCCGCTGTTTGTTCTATACGAACCTCCTCACAGACCGCGCTGCGTTTGCAACGCGAGACTCGGGCCTTGAACAGCGATACATTCATGACCCGCGAGAAAGCACTGCGCGCAGCAGGGCGCTTCTGTGGCTCATCATATACGCTCTTCGTATGGAGCATCACGCTAGTCTGACCCCCCCCCCCCCCCCCCGAGAGACAGAAAGCGTGTATCATGCACTTCTTCTTTATCTCTACATTGCCACAAACATCAGCCGTATGTCTTTCCTCTTAATCGTCTGGGTACGTGTGATCATCATGGGCCACGCTATGTCATTGCCGAGTCACTCGATAGGATTAAAACACTGTACGAACTACTGCCCAAATATACATTGAGGTGCAAATGGCTATTATATGAGGTTAATTTACGTTGAAGCATTGGCTAGTTGGTTTTCATATTCAGGCGGAACAGCGCTAAGGACAAACGCAAGTGCAGGTCCATGGAAAACGGCACGCTGCTCTGAGTATCAATTGCTTTTTTATTGCCACAAGAATTTGAATACGCTAGAATGCATCGTCAAAGGCACAAAAAAACATGAAAAACATAAAGAGAGGCAGGGCTTGGTCATCCTTACACGATGGTGTATGCGCGCAGTAAGTACGTCTGGTCATATATAGGTTAGCAGGTAAATATGCACTTTCCTCGTCAGATCGCAAAACATTCGGCGCGCTGACACACTTCTCTTTCAATAGTGATATTCCATGGGCATCGATTACTTCCCGGGTGACTTGGCTGCTGTTCTTTCTTTTCTTTTTTTGGTAAAACTTTCCACTTTGCGAATTCAGGCCGTCAACAGCCCACTTCTTACAATGCACTCCCAGATGGCCACTGGCAGCTTCCTCTGTGAAGGAGTTATGAGGGTCGGCAACAATTGTGCGGTTCAAAACGTCCTACACTTGGGATGAACGACCATTGGCGCGCTGACCTCCAATATTGTCTATTAGTGGCATGTCCTCCTAGCAGACAGCGTGGATACTCTCCAGACCTGCTAACATACATAAACATTTCTGCAAAACATAAGCGAAGGTCGAGGTCGCCGAACTTCAACTTTCAACTTTCCTTATGTCGGGTAAGCCCGAGAAGCTCTTTCTACGCACAGCTTCACGCTCTCAGTAACGGCTACATTACCAACCTCGCGCACTCTCTACTTGTAGCTCGCCCACCAAAAAACGACATCGCTCTCGTCTAGACTCCAGCACATCAAGGACTCCAAGGCAACGAAATGGCTCATGCTGCTGCTCGAGGGTTCACGGACCGAGTGGCCGCAAATTTGGGCCTAACTCTAGAACCCAATGACTCCCAACAGCATACCAATAAAGACACACTCGTCACATTCCATGAAATTTGCACACATTACAGACACCAACGCGTAATGTATCCACCTCTCTCTGTGCCTGGAACACGCCAGAGAGAAATACTATGGCGCCAACTACGAACTCGCACTTTCATTACCCCGCTCACTTTGCACTTATTCTTTCCCGCCACATACCCGACACCCAAGTGTCGCTTTTGCCCTGTCCCGATAGCAGATCTATCCCATATCATGCGGCAATGCCCCATCAAAGCTCCCCCCCGCACGCTCAAACCATTAATTAGTAGCGAGGAGCTGTGGGAGACTGCCCTGCGCATCTCCGATCCCACCCTACAGGACCGAGTCCTGCGGTGGGCTGAGGAGGTAGCGGTGGCCTACCACGACTGGTAGACGGACGTCTAGCCACATAATGTGGTGAAGGACGCCTGCTGGAACTGGAGTACTTAGACCTCCCTCTCTTCCCCCCGGCCCCTCCCCTCTCTTAAAATGGGAATAAAGTTCATTCATTCATTCACGCTCTTGTTACTGGGACGTCCATCATATGGATACGTGCTCGCCTACTTTTTTCTTAGAAGAGTTTCTTGCTAGGCTACCTGGTAAAACATTGCTTAATGAACGAAAGACGCGAAGAGGTGCCTTTCTTTTTGAAACCTGTTCCCGCCTATATCCTGCATTTCGCAATACCTCTTGCGCAAGAAAAAGCAGGAGAGGGGGATGTGAAGAGGGGGGGAGGTGTTTCTTGGAAAAATTTTGAATGGGTGTCTGGCTCCTTCCAATGTGTGTGTGTGTGTGTGTGGGGGGGGGTGATATAAGCTAGAGACCACCCCCTTTTCCCTTCCTAATACGGCGCGCATCTAACCCCACTTCCGAAGGGATCGGTGTGCATCGGGCCAAGCGGTGGCGGTCGCCAACAGTGCACGCTCTAAACGTTCCGTCGCATTTCGGAAGCACACACATTGTGTTTGCGTTGGAGTCGTCGCCAAAGAACCCACCGTTGCGCGCCGGTAGCCATGCAGGGGTGGCGGAGAGGGCGCGGTAAATGATCTGCTCTATCCACGCGAGCGGGTATACATTGTAGCCTCTATATTCCATTTCAAGCTCCGCACACGAAAGCTTTGTCCGCGAAGGGGCCGCGCATGCTGCGACTTTGCGATAAAGAAAAAAAATGACCGTGTATGCTGCAGGAAGTGGCTTCTGATGATATTTGGCGGGCAAAAAGGCGTTGAAGAGAGGGCGGCGGGTGGGAAAGAGGTGCGCAGGGCGGAGTGCCCCGCGGCCTCCCGGCAAGAAAGTTGGATTGTCATCCGGACTCGCCGCCTTTTGTTCACCTCACTGGTCCGCGTCTTGAAGTTTTGCGGGGAAAGATAAAGCAGGCGAAAGCATTGTTCTCCGCGTTCTTGACTGACGGCGCATATATTGTTTTCTCAAGACGGCGCGCGAAAGCGGAAGCAGACAAAGTGGACCAGTGGACAAAGTTTAGCGTGACAGATATAGGCCAGACGTTTTGGGGAGGAGAGGGAGAGGGAGAGGGGCAGTGATATCGCACCCGTATGCACGGACAGAAACAAAAGACACCGGTGGGCTACCGGCTTCAGGAAATGCGGAAGACGAAGTGAAAAAGAAAGTAAGAAAAGAAAACACGCTGAAGTGGCAAATGACGCGCAAGTTCTCCAAAGGTGTGGAACTGAAATTGGCGCCCTGTCAGTCACGAAAGCAGCCGAGAGCGCGCGGTCAAGCGGTTCGATGTAGACACGCGTGAGAAGGAAGATATACCGGCGGATATACGCTTTCTTCTACGCACACGGAGACAGCGAGCCGTCGAATAGAACGCTTTCTGTTCGTTGAGCCGTGGACAAGCGATGTACGAGTCACGATGGATCAAAAGTTTCCATCCGCGAATCAAATGGGAGGCTTCATAAGAATACAATATGTATCAGGTTGTCTCACCCAGCAAGCGCAGCGATCTCTCCAACGCAGAAACGCTTCGCTGCCTTGGCCTTTACACAAAACTCCCGTCGAAATCTGCGAGAGCCATACCCTGGTTCTATAAACGTTGCTCGCTCATTGCATAGCGAGGGTTTCATCTTTGGTAGCGTTGGCTGTTTTGAGGTAGCGTACGGAGGTTTATCGGCCACCTGCCTGCTGTCAAGTTCACGAGACGCCTGCTGTTGAAATGGCTGTTGCACATCTGTCGCTATATGTTCGTGAATGGCGCTGGTTAATACTATCCGGGATATAAGCAGTTTTTTTTTCTTCCGTTTCTGTTTTTCTTTCTTAAGAATATTAAGGTTAATTATCGCAAAATTTTGCCCTCGTTCATACCGAATTCTGCATATTCATTTTTAAAAATAGTTAATTTTCTCTATGATCTTTTGGCAAGTTGTCTCTTGGCTTCATATGGTTGTTATTAAAATGGGACCCCTAGGTCCTCCTGGCGTGCTATTCTGGACATTTCCAGATACCACCATGTTCTGAAGTTCTGTAATGGCTGTATTTTGAGCCAATCAGAGAGGCCGTAGCAGCCCTCTAGGCCAAGCAGAGCTGACAAGACGACTCATTCGACAACATGCTGGAATTCACTGATGTCCAGTGTAGCACCCCTGTATGATCCTTCTCGCTCAAAATATTTAGTGAAACATACGCCGTCATTGTGCTACTCTTCCATCGTCGCGCTCTCTTTGCTTCGCATACAGTCGAAGTGCCACGATTATTTAACGCGCTCGCGATAGCAGTATAGCGGGCTTTAACCTTGTCAGTCGTCTTAGTCTCGCACGTGTTCTTTTCACGACTCCTCGAGTGGTCGGCTTACGCGTTTCTGTCTGCAAGCCCGAGTACTTATATAATCTTCTTTGAACATGCATATTTCAGACCCCATCAGAACACCTTCTGCTGATACCAAGTCAGCTTCACTGACTTATTTCGCAAGGGATTGCGTATATATTACATATTATTTACCTATTAATTTTTGGCTTTCCGTGCTCCCTCTTTATCTCCAAACGATAAGGAGTGGCGGTCAACACTATAGGTCAACACTATATATATATATATATATATATATATATATATATATATATATATATATATATATATATATATATATACAATAATGAATTAACGCACTTTTCTAGTAGTCGCACAATGTTCAGTGCAGATCGAAGCTGTATAGCCTATTGACAAATATGCAAATAATTTCTTTCCGGTATAATAGCTGCTGTGGTTTTCATTTTTTAAGGATGCAAAGAAAGTGCGCGAAATTTGAAAAAGTGCCACGTTATTCATAGCAGGCGCGTAGTCTCCGCGGTCGTTAGGCTGCTGAGCACGAGGTCGCGGGATCGAATCCCGACCACGGCGGCTGCATTTCGATGGGGGCGAAAGGCGAAAACACCCGTGTACTTAGATTTAGGTGCACGTTAAAGAACCCCAGGCGGTCAAAATTTCCGGAGTCCCCCACTACGGCGTGCCTCATAATCAGAGAGTGGTTGTGGCACGTAAAACCTCATAATTTTTTTAGTCTCCGCGGTCTCGTCACTTTGTTCCTGAGACGGCAAAGACTGGCGGACGCCTCTGGACAGCTGCATTGTCCTGGGGGTGGTCGTCGCATGCACCGTGGCCCGAAAGCTTTTATTTTCTTGCCCATTGTATTGTTCCTCGTGCTAAATTTAAGTAATTGGTCGAAAATTGTTCCAATCGCAACGTTGTTTTTGTCTTTTCTCGCTTTAATAAAACGACTGTCTTTGTCGACGCGCGCTTGTGTTTGTGCTTCGCCTGTGAAATACGAAGAGCATCAACAGTTAAAACCACTGCACATTTGCTGCTGTAAGTTTGCCCCCCCCCCCCCCCCCCCCTGGTATGTTGTTGCAGTACGTTAGGTGGCCTTCAAGCTGTACTAACCTCGCAAAACTAGGCTTTTGTCCTACGGCCTACCTGTTTATACGGTGTGATAGAAATAAAGTTCAATTTCAAGTTTAAAGTAAGACGTATATGTATACATTTTTAATTGATGCGCAAAATAGCGCCAGTCTTGGACTCTGCCATAAAAAAAAAAAAAATATCGCAGGACACGGTTGGGTTCATACATACGGAATTAGACTGCAGACGACGAGTCCATGTGAAAACCGGCTCGAGACTGCTTTCTTACATAGCTTCATTGCATAACGAGAATTGAACGCGATCTTGCATTTCAGGTTGATCTTATTTTTATCGTTACTTAATTTGGTACTTGTGTCCCATTTTCGCATGCGCCTTCTTTTCTATCTTTCTCTTTTCTCGCTTTCTTTTTTTTTTTTTTTTGGCACGTCCTGAAATTCAACCGAGCCAGAAGCAGTTCACATCGGTCACCTCTTTCGGGTCATCTACATGACTGGACTCATCGCCGATTAAATAAAAGACCAAGAAACGCGTGTACGTGTTGCTGCTCGCTTCGCTCAAGCAGAGTGGAATTGATATGTGTACACCTTTTTTTTCCCCGTCTCGGGTCGACCCTCAACACCTCCTCCGACGCTCTCACAACGAAGTTGGCAACTCTATCGAAGCGGCTATTTTTCATGCAAAGTTAACTGCGCCGGCCCCCTTCCGCGCGCGTTGTACGCCATTCGCGGCCGCTGGGCGGAGCACTACGTGCGGCGCGCGTGCATCGAGTGTTGTACGCACCACCCATCTGCCCGCGAAGTCGCACCCCTGCAGCTCGGACAGCGCGAAGAAGCGCGGCTTTGCAGCTGCAAACGACGATGCGGGGGCAGCACGAGAAATTGGCGCGCCGCTGATCCCCCCCCCCCCCCCCTTTTTGGTATAATGCTGACGGAGCAGCTACTCTTTTAACGCGGTCATCCCTGAAGAGCGCGTTTCCGCTTCTTCTAGCCCATGTAATGACCACGGCGCTGAATCGGCTCTTTCTGAAGGAAGAGAGAGAAAAGCGCAAAACAATAACGGGGAGCACCTCTCCCCCTTTCCTCCGCCTTCTTAAAGGCGCGCGCTCGGTCAGAATAAACGAGCCCTCGTTACGCTGTGGGGGCGCCCGTGCAGGGACGGCACGCGCTCCTCTGCGCACGGCGCCATCGGTCAAGCGCGCACCGCACCAACGAACGCGGCGCGCGCGGCGCGACCCGAGTCGTTGTGCGCACGAGGTCAAAGTGCTGACGCCGAATGACCGTAGCCAAGATTGGCGGCCCTCGGCACGAGGACGCCTTTCCCACACTCCGCGAGCCATCTTGCGCGCTGACCATCGGCGCTACGCGGAGCCCACAGAGGTCGCACACCCCCGCCACAGCTTGAGGAATCTATTATCGCGCACCTCGGTTCAAAGCAAGCGACGCCTCTGCTGCGCGCCCTCAACCCTCAATCACTCCGTACACATGCACTCGCGCGGGCACGCGCGCGTGTAGTATACTCACGCAAATGCGGGTTCAGGACGCGATGTTCAGGGCTCGTCATTATAGAAGGAGCCCGGCACGGTCGTGGCGGCGGCAAGGCAGGTGCATTAGGAAATCAGAAAGGTTGCTTGATTTGTTAACTATCACTCGCAGCAGGCGTCTCTTCACTAAAGCTTCGGTTCACTTAGATTTCAACATGTGCGTTTGATCTGAATTTCATCTTCTTTGTTTTTATTTTTATTTTAGTAACATCCGGCGACATTCCCCCAGCCACAGCAACACCATCGTCATCGTCTTAGATTTAGCCTCCTGGAGACTCCGGGACATCGTTCTCTGTTTTACGTGCAACAAAACCTACCTTCCACTTTTCACTTCCTTGTATTAATAATAGTCAGAATATTACAAAAAGGAAATCTTTCGTCAGCGCTGCAAAATCATCCAATGTTTCGCCCGTTCTCAAGAAATATTTTGAGAAAGATAGCACAGCAACTTGAGCAATGACGATAGTTGTGCAAGATATCAACACATAAGAAGCACACTACAACATGTTATAGTTGCATGCATGGTTCGGCCTATTCCGACTCCGTGCACTCTCCTGATCACTCAACTCCATTCTATCGGGCTTGGGCCGCACCCATATACTGAAGTGTACGTTCTTTATCGGGAGGGCCGCGGAGACGCATGTAACCAAACTACAGACCGACAGCGATGCGCAGGTCGTTCGCACGCTGCTGCGAATCTTTATACTGCATGCAACTGACACCGCGCGAAACCCTGCGAGTGTTACCGCGTGTTAATAACGCTATTTGGCCCCTAGAAGCTTGAGGAGCACCCTTTCGCATGTATGGTCAGCTGGGGTGGACTGCTGTTTTCGCCAGGAGAAAGCAGTTTGACGCGGACAATCAGCGCATACTCTGCTCCAGGTGTTGAAACCTTTGGTGTCGCCAAGATTGTAGTGTATTCCAGTACATTATATTTCAAGCAACTTCGATACGTCGAGCCGTATAAAGCTGCAGAATCTTGCTGCCCCTCCGGCCGGCGCACGTGCAACCTTCCTTGACGCAAACTTGTTTGGGAGTAAAATACATTCAAATGCCGCATTTTGGCACTTGAACATTAAATTCTTATTTACAACTGCGCCAGACAACTGTAGGCTTAAGAGCTAAGCTTGCTTGGAGAATATTAGATACGGATGTCAATATAATGTTGTTCTACAGAAGATTTTCGGTTGTGTTACAAAGTGTATGAAACCTCTCATAGATGGCCGACGCCACCTTAGGAGCTTGCAAGTAATACCCTTTCGCGAGGAAGTCGGGTTGGGCGGTGAGGGGCAGGTGACTGATGCCGCTCCTCGTTACAAAGTGCTGCAAAGCTTTACCTGCGCGGGAAAATTGAACTTGATGATTTCCACCATGTAAGTAGGTATACACACGGCAGGTCAAAAGGCATTCAACTCGGTTCCTGTCCGTTAATCGGCTCACTTTACATGTCAAAAGCAAGGAATACAAGTTAGTAAATAGGCTATTGACGGAGAGTTCTTTTTCTTTGATCCTGCCACAGACAGCCGCACACTTTACCAGGGCGACATTTCTCCCAAATAAATACTATCGCCTTATAAAAACAGGACTAAACCTCGGCAAAACATATATGCGAAATATACGATATGTATGGTCCTAAATATATTTTGTGCAAGTGTGCCATTTAGATTTTAGCGCTGAAATTAATTCAGACCCTTCTCTGCATCACGGGATTCGCGGTGTCTTTCATATAGTCATTGCGCAATTATAAAACGCTACGCACCATCAGTTCAGAAGCTACATTCTTAGCGGAACTTGTACATATTCGTAATTCAAGTTCTCCTGCCGAAGCGCTCACAAAGTTATGTGCCATGCCGCACATAAGATTATTGGTGTGGCAGGCTGCTCGATTCGACGTGCTGTTTTCGTGATACAGCAAAATAAAATAAAAAGAAGAACCCGCCTCTTTTGACTGCATACGTTGATTCCTGTGACCAAATTGTTGCTATCAGGCACCCTTTTATAGCACTTTCTGTAAAACAACCCCGTGGCCAGGTCCACCGAAAAGTCTTACTGCGTTTTTTTCTTTCGTTCTTTTTTCCTGGTTTTGATAGTTAATTTTAGCTCTGGAACTGGATCACTGGAGAACAGTGCGTCCGAAAAGAGTTGCCTCCACCGCTTGGCCCAGTCGCGAAAAGTATATCCGTTCTGAGTGCACGGGGCGGATATTCGAGTGACTGTACCGTACGGTCTCAAGGAACGGTGCAACCCTGCAGTGAAGCTCGAAGAAGGTTATTTCGCACGAGAACAACGGTCCGCGCACGATCGGGTGGACTCCCAGCAAGTACGCCCCGCGCACTGACGCCCCTTCTATAGCATACGCACGGGCGCTCGGCGCCTGCCGGGCCCGTGCGTGCTCGCTTATTTTCTCCGACGGTCCCCCAAATCAGACACAAAAAAAAGGCGGCCAAGCGACGGCGACGGGGAAGTTAACCTTGTGTTCTTCCGTCCGCTTTGACTGAATTGTGTCACAGGGACTGGACGGATTCCTCACACTACCAATCTCCTTCCTTCTCAGTGTAAACAAGAAAACGCAGACTCACAGCTGTGAGAGAGAGTCGGCCGGAGGTTTCCGCGCGATTCCATATTGTTGCCTGTCGAGCGTTGCTTGGCGCGACGTGCGTGTGTCAAGTATATGCGAATCGTGGCGCACGCTTAGTCCACCGGGCCACGGCCGCGTGGGATTCGCATACGAGATACTCGCAGCGGTCGGCGCCTTTGGGAGTCTTGCTGCCGCTGCTGGCTCAATGTACATTCCTTCAAAACACGACGGCCACCGTTAGAGCCGCGCGGGCATAGCGAGGCGGGCGGGCGCACTGCGGTGCTCAACCCGCCCCTCCTCCCCACCGCTTGTCCGTGGGAAGTGGCGCCCAGCGCGCGTGTGGCGCTTGGGCCGCGCGAATCGGTGGGCGGAAAAACAGCGGACGGAAACGGAGACTTCCGTAATTAGCGCTCGGGGGTTCCCTGGCCGCTATTCCCAGCGGTGAGAAAAGAGCCAGTGGGTTACGCGGCGGCGGGCCGCGGCCCGCTCCCGCTGGCTTGCCTAACGGGACTGGCCTCCACCACTCGTCCTCCTCACTTCAAGTACACACACACTATACGACCGTGCCGTCGTCACGCATCGTCCGGTATACTACTGCCGGATGTTTCTTGCACACCCCGATCCGTCGTCTGCTCCCCAACCAACGGTGGGCCTTAGAGCGCGCTCATCGTCGTACTATATAGTATACTATGGAATGTATTATACCTATGGTGTCGCTTATGCAGTCGCCGTCTTATTTTTTTTTATCGCGGATTCCTGCAGTTGAGACACTACGGTATACTGGAACTGGTATACTGAACAAGAGCTTCCAACAATCAGCAGCTTTCTGTTGATCAATACGGGCTACGTAATTGTGTTTTTCCAAGTGTGAAAGAAGCCCGCGAATACCGCGAAGCCTGCTCGAAGCACTCTGCGTGTTTTCGTGAGCTTCTCTGATGCTTGGGAAAGCACTTCTAATGTAGCACGTATTGAGCAACAGAAAGCTGTGTCAGGAGTTTTCCATATTGCCCTACAATTGTCTCATTGACATTTTTCATCTAATTATAGCATATGAGAAATTGATCAAAAAATTAAGTCTAATTATGTAATTAGGCAGAATGCAAAAAAAAAAAAATAATCTGAGCATCTCCAAGCGCTTAACATGCTCGTGAAAGGCAAACCAACAAGGGAAGACAGGTGCGTCTAGATCCTATGGATACCAGCCCACACCACCGACTCAACGGGAGAGGACAACCCTAACGCGGCGGCACACAACGTACCTCGAGGACTGACTTTCCGAGCTGCGATGAACGTAGACCCCTCGACAGGGCCCTCCTAAGTATGGGAATGGGAAGACAGATTGACCAGGTTCAGCGACATCACCAACCATTACAAGATGCAAAGATGCACTTATCCTCCACCCCATCCACAACTCACTAGATCGCAAGCTGTCCAGTGGCGACAACGTTCTACAAATCAAATCCTACAAGTGCCCAATACTAATGCACGCTATTTATCCAGAAGTATACACAACAGATAGATGCAAAGTGTGTGGCACCAGAGCCAGGCTAGAACACATGCTATGGGAATGCCAGGAACTAATACAGGACAATGCGAGCGCAGCCTCCATCGACAGCCTCCGCGCGCGATGGCAGGCCGCGCTGCTAAGCTCAAACCTAGAAGACCAACTCTGGGCAGTCCAACAGGCCAAGGAAGCCGCCGAGAGGCAAGGACTCTTGGCCGTAACCTCGGCGGGTGCCCCAGCTCACTAACTCGCCAGACGCGAATCGTTCTGATTCAAAGTAAAGTTTTCTCACTCACTCACTCTCCAAGCGATGGCAAACAACATTACCTTGGTTTTGTCCAGCTACGTGGCATTCGCATATATTTAATCTTTCGCTCAATTTACTTCGGACATGCTCTACAGACCACGAGAGGAACCATTTAACTGAAAACAGCGCAAGTGAGTTGGGAGAGCAAAAAGTCCCGAACACGTTCAACAAAACCGCCCGCTCGAGCGCATGGCTTTTTTATGGAACTGTAGGCTCTTTAGCGGCAGATCGCCTCCACGCGGAGGTCCCTCTAACGACGCCGTTGCCATGCTTCGCGCGTGGATCGAAAGATATGTCGTAGAAGAAGTAGAAAAAAAAAAAGGCAGGGAGCTTTGAAAACGGGAACAATTCGCCACTTCCGGGCCCCTCCCCTGTCATTACGTGCCCGTTCTGGCACACAATGAAGAGTGGTGTGCGCGCGCGAGCTATATATCTGCATCTGCAGCCCGAGGTCGTAATGGCAGCTCGGCACTTCGCGCGCGGGGCCACCCGGAGACCGATTAATGTGCGCTCGGCCCCTCCGCCGAAGCCCAAGTGATATGACGGCCGCGCCGCGAGGGTGTCCGTGTGTAGTACATGCGATCTCTGCTGAGGCAATTATGAGTCGACGCCAATTAGCCCCTTCGATACACGAGCGCCGCTTCGTTCCATTGCCTCCCCCCCCCCCCCCCCACTTTCGGCGTAACTAGTGCTATGTATACATACGTGGGAAGAGTGCAGGCACGGGAGCACCACCTTCGGTGTCCGCATAGTTCTGCTGCGGAGGCCTCTCCTTTCGAGCTCCAGGCGGGAGAATTCTGTCATTATATGTATACCATCTGCCGAAGGTTGCCGACCACTTCACCTAGTACGATATGTGAAACCTGCAAGCGCGCTCCTCCACACACGTAGTTCGACCTACCAGAGATCGCGGCCCTCGTGCTAGAATCGTAACTCCATGAAATCTTATTGAGTGGCCTACAAAGACATAGCTTTCGCCAAATTAAGACAATGAAATAACGTACGAATTACATTGCTTTGGCGACAACAAAGCTTACGCAGGAAGATTATATTACGCATGTTAGAGAATGTGGTATTGTTCCGTGCAGCTGTAGGAGTAGGGACACATTCCAAGTGACATCCATGGCTCCAACGTGAATGCTACCCGACCTCGATCAGGTGATCCGATGATCTGTTAAGAGTTGGGTAGAGAAGTCAAAACAACCCGACATACCTGTCGCCGATATCGCGCGAGATTACTTTCTGTACATTTACTACCGTGACGGCTATATCCTGATAGCACGAGCTTGCAATCTGTATGAAGGCGCAGAGAGGCATACTCAAACTGAGGGCCGCTGAGACGGTCGTGCCACTTCTGCTGCTGAGCAGGCTGCGTCGCAGATTACCGCCGTCCTCCTGGGTCCACCGCGGAGGACGCTAGCTGGAGTCGTCACCGGTCAAACAACGCCGTAAAGAATTAGAGCTTGTTTTTGAAGTAAGACTGCATTTCCGTATTATTTGGCTGGCGAGGGGAGAATAGGGAAGGGCAGGAAGAGGACGATAGTGGGAAAAGAAAAAATGCGGAGGGGGGGGGGAGGTTAAACTGGCCGCGCGAATGAGAAAAGCACGAATAAAAGGAAAAACCTGGACAGACGGCGAAGATGACGCAAAGTAGGAACGAAAGTACGAGCGTGTCGAACATTGTGACGAGAGAAGTCGGGGCGCGGCCTTCTGCGGCGGATGCTCTGCGCACGAGCGAGGTCAGCACGACGACGACGACATCGTCCGGAGGGAAGGCGTCAGGCAGGAGACAGTAGAAGAGTGGGCACGCCGGCTGGCCGCGGGGGCTTCCACACCGGGAGGAGGTCGCGCGCGAGGGAGAGCTGCGCAGGTAGCCTGCATGGCCCGGAGGAGGTGACCGCGAAACGACCTGGGCACGACGCGCGACGACTCGCGGAAGCGCGCGCTCCGGATGGAAAAGAAAGCGTGGCCGATGCGCGACGCAACGCCATCGGCCCGTTCCCAGGCGACCGCTGTTCAGAGAAGAGGACGCGTCGTCGTGATCGCGCTGCTGCTGCTGCTGCTGCTCGGCGGCCTTTCCCTTGAAGCCGCGCGATCTGGGGGGGTTGTGCTGTTTTGCTGCGCCGTGAAGAACGTCCCAGCTGGACGGCGCGTTACGCACACAACGGGGCAGGCCCGCGCGATCATCGCGTCGCTAGTGGGCGGCGGTGTACCCGCCACCGCCGGATTGCTCCAGGCTCCCGTGCTGCTTGCTGAGGGCGCGAAAGCGTTCGAATGCGGCCGCGCCGGAACCAAACGCTTCGCGCGCTCGCTTCTTCTTTTGCTGTTGTCGTTATTGACCTCGTGATCACCGAGCTGTGCGCTTTATTATTCGGTGCCCTCCCCGGCGGGAAATCGCCGGCGCGGCACAGTGGAAAATGGTTCGCCCTTGACTGGGTCCCGATGAACTTAGCGCTCGTGTTCAAGGGCACAATCATGAACGTGACGACGAAAGGCAATGGTGTTGCCGAGGGAGGCTGATTCTTGGCCTCAAACAAAGAAATAGAAGTCTGCTAATGAGCTATCTGCTTTCTACGGCGTGATTAATTCCTTCCCGTGATCTCCACACCGAGCCGAATGCAAGCAAAATTTGCCAATTTTCTCGAGCCTTAATTTCGCTTATTACTCGCCGCGTTTGCTTAGTGGCTATGGTGTTTGGCTGCTATGCACGAGGTCGCGCGATCGAATCCCGGCCACGGCGGCCGCATTTCGATGGGGGCGAAATGCGAAAGCTCCCGTGTACTTAGATTTAGGTGCACGTTTAATTACCCCAGGTGATCCAAATTTCCGGAGCCCCCTGCTGCGGCGTGCCTCTTAATCAGAAAGTGGTTTTGGCACGTAAAACCCCATAATTCATTTTTTTTAATTTCGCTCATTACGCCCTACTTATGCCACCACACTTGAATTGTCCCGCGTCCCCTAGCTGGCCACGGGACAATGCAAGTGTTCGCGCACGTGTGAGATGCGCGCGCTCACTTCATCGTCCTATTTCCTGAGCAATAAATATTGTAGATATGGGACACTATCATATTGGCGGGGGAAATGTTATCCAACAGAAAGAGAAAGAAAGAAAAAGATCAGAAGAAAACAGCGTCGAACTTGAATCACGCTGCGCGAGCATGCATATGCAAAACCGAAGGTGAAAAATGGTTGCGTCGCGAGTCGCTTCGCGTGCATAGGCGATGTTTTGCGAGCCGACGCCCGCTCCCTGCATGCGGCACACGCGTGCGTCTCTTGCCCGGTGCTGCAGCAAAGAAAGGCGGGGCTCGTGCACGAGAAAGCGCACACGATATGCGCGAGCAAAAGGAGCAGCGCGGCGGGGCGCTCAGTGGTTGGTGATGCCTGCCGGGCTTCCTCCCCCACCACCTCTAGAGGCCTGCGCGATCGGTGGTATTGTTCCTTGGTCGCCGACCGACAGCCGTCGAGGCGAAGGAAATTAGTCTCCGGCCGTTCTCCGATCGACATTTTCCCGTGACGCAACGTGGCAATGCTTGCCAGCCGTTCGAGGTCATGGGAAGCAGCCTTGGATGAGGCGCGCGCAGCGGCAGAGTAAAGGACGCCGCGTTCGAACGCGCGAACAATATGAAGCCTGAGCAGAGCGGCACCGCCAAACTCGCTCGGGGACCCAGCACGAGGAGAGAGCGAGTGGAGCCGGCGAGCCACCTCGCGCGGCGTCCCATACAGTGAGTGTGTGTGTGGCCTTGGAAAGGCCGATCATGTTGTGGTACCAGATCCATGACCGCTGATTAGACGAAACGGAGGACCTCGCAGCGGAGAACAATAGCGAACGCGTAGCATACGCGGGCGCACACTCGCGCGTGTATGCGCTGCGCGAGAGACGAGGTTTTTCGAAAGAGCGCCGAGGTGTTCGGCCTCCAAATGCGATCAAAGCATGCACGGAATTCGGCACTCCGAATTCTTTCGACCGAGCGGGATGATGCGCGGAGGTCAAGCGGAACGCTGCAAGGATGGTCGCGAAACAACGGCGCCGGCCAGTCTATATAGCAACGGACAGCTTTATCAACTGGAACGACGTTCAACAACAGCACGAAACAGGATGCTCGCCGGAGAGAGTTTCACCGATGGAATGACCCCAAGTGTTCGTGTTCCTTGTGACCTTTTATTTATTTATTTATTTATTTATTTATTTATTTATTTATTTATTTATTTATTTATTTATTTATTTTGTCTTTCTCGTGACGGTGGTGGTGGTGTGAGTTTAGGGGTAGCAAGCTTCCAAGAGACGAAAGTGTGCCTTTGCAGTCTTCATTTAAAGAGCCCATGGAACACAGAGGGTGCTAAGGAAAAGTACCGCATACTACAACGACAAATCTTGTTGTAGTATGCGCGCTGGGGCTGCAGTACCATACTTACTCTTTTACCCTCTTTTACTCTTTTACATTTACCCCTTGACAACAAATGATCGACTGCGCTTGCAAAGAATTAACAACGTGCGCCACGCCACGTCGTATCCGCGGCGAATCCAATTATTTTCTGCACTGCGGAGTTCGAATATAGCGCACCACCTACAAGCAACGTCGAAATGTTGCAAGTAAACAGCACTGGCGCATAGTGCGGGTCTCAGCAGTAGTGAAAATTATTCTTGAAGACAGCGCTCTAGCGATAGAAAAGTTTTTTTTTTCTTTCCTTTCTTTTTGAGGAGGGGGGGGGGGGCAACACATTATTCGACCCCATCGCCACATCAGAAACTGAACTACAGAATCTATTTAATATTTTAAACAATTAAAATTGACTTGTTAACACCATATGAAGTCTACAGACCACTGCTGGCTCCACATGATAAAAATGGAGCCGTCCCTTTGATCAGTTTTCAAAAATTCACCTATTGGCATAAAAGTATTTTCTTTACGATTACGGAACTGAAGTGAGTGCCGAAGCCATATATCCACATATGCCGGCAATCCAGAGACAAGCACCAGTTTCTAAATGACCGTCCGCAAAATATGTGGCCCCGTACTCATTGGTCTTTCACGTATTACCTATGCCTATAGAAACGTCCGTCGCGCGCAGTGGTAGAAAATTATAGAAAGGCGCCAATATTATTTATGGCCAATTCTTTAAGGGTTATTTTTAAACTGCTTCTCGTCTCAGGGCTGCTGCTATAAATTAACACGCCTTGAGTCCCGAGTGACTTCACCTGACCAATATACCGATTTCGGCACGTTCAGAGCGCATGCGCATCGACGCTTCCTGCGCCATCGTGGCAGCGACACTCGTCGCCTTGCCGCTTCACTTGGGTTTAAGGCAAGCAGAGTGCCGAATAGAATGCCATATTGCGGTCTACCTCCCGTGAATTTTAAGGGGAAGTCGGAGGGAGAATGCGTCTCCTCAACTCGGCTCCCTATTATATGACATATTTATCCTCACCTCCCTGCTTTTTGCTCTTTAGCGCCAAGTAAGTTTGTCATTGTAAAAACACAGCATGCATCTTACCAAAATCGCTCTTCAGCCCGCCAAGGACTACTACTATATCCCCGTATGCATCGTGGTAGCGGCGGCGTAGTGAAACTCGTCATGAAATTGGTCCATTGCGACACGTATCCTAAACTTCTTAATTAAGGATTCAACAGTTAGAGACAAAAAAAAAATTAAAGAGAGAGAGAGAGAGAGAGAGAGAGAGAGAGAGATGAAAGAAAGGTTAGTTAGGCTTTGTCAAGTTGGTTCACCTTAAGTGTGGAGAGGGGGATACAGGGTTGAAGAACAGGAGTTTAGAAGAGTCAGGTGTACTAGACAAGGGTACAGCGTGTATATAGGCAGGCACTCAAGTCCGTCGGTATCAGGTACTGTTGCTTTGTTAATTAAGTCGCTAATCATGCTAAATACGCGCATCCTGACGTACCCTACACAGATAGCGATGTCTTGCTGGAAAAAATCACCTCCCTCCGGAAAAGGAAGAAATATATCTCAAATAAAAGTGGTTTCAGCTCAACTCATTCGGAATTTTTGGTCTTGTGGGCAATGTATTATGCATTCGCAGTAACTGGCAGTTGTACGCGAGGAATACTATTGTATTTCTCTACGCGATATAAATGCGGAGAATATCTGGTCCATTATAACCGACATTTTCAATCATATGCGGCTAAAATGCGTGTAAAGGTCGTTATTTTGCAGGGAGTGCATTGATGTACCCGTTAATATAGGTTTCCGCACTGTGACAAAATGCAGTACGAAAAAAATCTTAACCGGAACAGCGATTCCTTTCACGGCACATTTAGATCTCAGTATTTGTCGAAACTGATGAACGATGTTTCTGAAGCAGCATGTTTTACTTTGAGTAATGGCTGACTTCAACTCTTTAACTGCAATATATATGGCCCTGAAAGTCATGACGTAAAAAGATAATTGATGAAGCTTTGCTAGTCGTATTGACGCAATGACCGCGAAAATTCTCATGTCCGCCACTGCTATAAAGCTATTTCAGGTAAATCTAGCATATACTGTCGCTGACAGAGGGCAGACCCGGATTCCTCCGTGGGAGTTGACCCGACGTGACCTACGTTCACCCCCCCCCCCCCCCCTACGTCAGAGAATGGTTTCTCTCTGTATTCTTCTGTGTGGCCTGACCAGTGTGCCGACAAGGCCCTCTACCAGGGAGCAAGAGAGAATGAGGTTGCCCAGATTGCGCAGGGTATAAGAAGGCCAGCTATAGACGCCACGTAGACATCTTCTCTGCCCTTGCGTGAAGGGCCACGTATGCCGAACGTTTCTGTATTTTTTTTTTAACGCACTGCTCACCCGTAATGATGAATTAAACTTCTGTTATTGTTTTTACATCACCTTGTCTTCCCTGCCGAATCCTCTCCGATGGTCAACCTGGTTCGAGCTCCAAGCAGACCCTGTTGAAGGTCACCGAAACGCCGTCCCTGTAACAACTGGTGGCAGCCTTAACAGTACCAAAATCACGATTTGATTATGAGACGCGCCATAGTGGGGGACTCGGGAATAATTTTCCGGACCACCAGAGGATCTTTAACGTGTTCGCAATGCACAGGACACGGGTGCTTTTGCATTTCGCCCGCATCGAAATGCGGCCACCACGGCCACGATTTCACCCCGCGACCTCGCGCTTAGCAGCGCAACACGTGCACAGCCGCTAAGCCACTGCGTCGGGTGGTGCTGAAGTCGTGCTATATCCATATATGCCAGTAATTCTAAGAAAAGCACGAGTTTCTAAATCATAGTCCACAAAATTCTGCTAGTAGCAAATCCAAATTACTTCCTATGTGATAATTTATTTATTCATTTATTTATTTATTTATTTATTTATTTATTTATTTATTTATTTATTTATTTTAATTTGAATGAAGAAAAATTGGAAGGTAGGCTTCGTGAGCCCGCTATACTAGAATCACCAGATACATTAATCAGGCAGGGATTTAAAAAAATATAGAAAACGCAAGGAAAATATCACATAGCACCATACAAACACTCGCTGTGCGGGCACCAGCAGCTGTCAAATGCTGCGGTCAGGGGCAATACAAGTGTTCGTTCGTCCGTCTTTTCAATCGCAGTTCCGTACGGTCAGCGCCAACGTATAGCCAAGGACGCAGCACGTAGAGAGATAATAAACTTTATTTGCTCCAGCGGCAAGGTTCTGCAGAGCGCGGAGACGCGCAGTTCGGAAACATGCACGTTGACAAGGCGCTCGCACGCCGCTGCTCGCGGGTTCGCAAATCAGGCGTCGAAGCAGCGAGATGGGATGACCGAGAGGCAACGATGGCCGAAGCGACGCCTCTCCTCTCGCGCCCCACGTGCGCATGGCGCTCGGCGAAGCGCGGGTGGCGCAGCCATTTCAAGGTGCACGCATCACGGCCCGCCGAGCGCGGCGCAGGCGCGACCTTCCGCCGGTCGTCTCCTCCAGCGGCGTCCACAGAGACTCGGCCGGCTCACGCATGCACGCTCGCCATGCGGAACACGCTTCTTTTGTGCCCGCGCGCTGCTCACCGTTATACAGAGGCGCGCGCGACTCGAAATACATCCGCGCTGAAACTGCTGGACGCGGCGAGCGTGAGTTACCCCCGGCCGGGGCACTTACACGCCCGGCTCTTGCGCCGAAGACGGAAGCTGAACGCCGCGCCGGCGTTGGTGGCCGGAATCGCGGAAAGCCGCGCCCGCGCACACAATCTCGCCCCGCGGCCGCTGCGCTCGCCATTATTATCTGGCGCCAAGGAGCGTAAAACAAGCGAATATATGGAAGCTGCAAAAGTGAAACACGCGCCTCGGGGCAACGAGAGAGCGGCTCCTGTTGCGTGTCCGCCAAATGGCCCACACCAGAGCGCGAGCTGGGGAGTACGCGCGCGGAATCTGGTGTGTACAGGGTGCTCGCATGATTCTTTCTTTTTTTCTCTCTTTTTTTTTAACAGCCCGTAAGCCTTTCGTTAAGTGCGTCTATTACATTCCGCGATTTGCATGAATTTGCGTTGAGCGCTACGGGAACTTCTTTCTTGGCAGCCGCTGTCCTGGCAAGCACAAGTACAGGCCTCGCACGGAAGGCTATATAACGCGAGGCCTCTACTTCTCCGTGGTGCCAGCTCGTGCCACCGAAACAAAACTCGCGGGACCGCACAGATCTCCTGCCACGAGCGTACGCGTTTTGCATTAATTTTTTTGCGTAGCTATAAACTCGCGGCATGGGGAGGTGGGGGTGGGGAGGGGGGGGGGGGGGGGGATGGAGTGCCTGAGCAGCACCTCCGAGTAGCGGACGCTGTCTTGGGCGGAAATGACGAACGAGGTACATTGCAGGAAGTCAAGCATGAAATTGTTCTGTGCGCAATTGTGGAAATGACCATTACGCCATGACAAAGAGGAAAAAAATGGCGGTACAAACACACACACACACACACACACACTCATATATATATATATATATATAGTAACGTTCCTTGACGAAGGCCGGACCCCGTTTGAAACGTTGTAAATTAAGAAATCGTTTTTTTTTCTATACGTGTGTCCGCATGATATAAAGAAGTACACACATACACACATGTATATATGCTACCGTTTCTTTTTTCTTTTTTCTTTTTTTTTCGAACAGCTTTTTTTCTAAATTGCCTATATGACGCGTGGCGTTTTGCCTCCTTTTATGGCGGGTCTCTGGAAGAGGCGTAAATTACATCCATGAGAAATCGCAATCTCCGAGTCGGGAATACTCGAGAAAACGGCCTTCGCATATCGAATCGAATAGCACACCCCTATTACCTGGACATCACAATTAGCCCGAATTTCGCGCTATATGCACCATGCGAGTATTTAAATACCTGCATGAACTAAAATAGCAAAGAAAGAACAAGAGGAAGAACAACAACTACTGGATATTAGGAGGATACCAATAAGGAAAGATTACTTTCTGAGGAAGCTCTTGACGGTACTTCAGCTTAGTGTTAGAGAAAGCGGATCAGAATGTACAGTGAAGACTTTGTTTGACCCTCCTGCCTAAAAAGTTTGCCAAGGAGAAAGTAAGAAAATGCTTAAAAAGAAACGAAGTCCCAGAACCAGCACCCCTAAGTTTGCCATGGGAAACATCGTAGTCGTAGGACTCGTACGCTTGTGCCCGAAGTCTAATTAGCTAGATTACGAAGTTCTGATAGGGCTTGACGCCGGACGACGTATGTACGAAAGCGGAAAGGACTGCCACGATGATATCGTTCCTCCGTTATTTCTTTTTTCTGCCTTTTTTTCTCCTTCTTTATTTCTACATTCCTTTGTCACTAGAGCTTATGTTTGATTATTGGGATAGCTGGCCCTCCGGTAACATATTTTCCCGGGATCTTATAATTTAACAAACAAACAAACAAACAATCATTTCTTCCTGAGGTTTTTTGGTCTTCTCCTCCGCACATTTCCCTTAAACGTATGTGGCGCGAAAACTCGAGTCATCTCTGAACACTTCCGCTCGTGGAAATGTCTCCAACATCTGGTTACTACGTCGGTTTCCCGACCCTGACAATATGTACGATCAGTTTAAATAGAAAGCAATGACAGAGATAGGAAGAAGACATGCAGAGAGAAAGCATGCGCGTGATGGTTTATTCCACAAAACACATCACGATTTTTTACGTTGGTTGCAATAAAGACAAGCTACAGTGTGGGGGCTAATGAACTGGCATTGGCACACGGGAGCTGAATAAAAAAAAGGGAGCCGCACGTAAGAACTACGGTTGTGCGAATAGTAATATTTAGGGCCGAATCGAATGGCGCCAGAAGTGATTCAAGTTTAATCGAATATCGGATACTTAAGTTAAGCACTTTATTTTATGACAGACAGTACTACCAAAAAGCCGACGGAGTTACCGACTAGAACAGTTCAAGACATCACGCCTCTTACCTTGGCTGCTTTTAGCACAAGTCTTTCCCAAACAGATTGGAGTACAGTTTACCTTTCATTAACTGCAGATTCAGCCTACGAGACATTCATAGCTATCCTTAAACAAATTTATTTGAAGCATTTCAAAGAAAAGGTTGTAAGAGAATGCCGTAAAAATCGAAAACCATGGATAAATTATGAATGTTTAAAAATGATCAAAAGGAAAACGAAACTCTTTAGTAGGTTTTTAAGAACTAGAGACATATCAGACCTTAAAAACATTTAAAGAATTCCGAAATAAAGTAAATGCGTTTATTAGGAAAGAAAAAAGAAATTATTTAAGTCAACAATTCGATCCAGACTTCTGCAATGGGAGTGCAAACATCTGGAGGAAGCTTAATACGTTACTTCACAGGACCCCTATTTTCCCAGGAATTACGGAAATAGAAATAGATGGCCGCATTGTTAAAGATCTACAGCTTGCTGAAAAATTTAACCACTTTCTCATAAACGTTGTACAGCCAACGCAACAATTACAGCCAACGGTAACTCGTGCACAGACTACAGAAACGAACAGCATCTTTTTCGCACCAACCGATGATCAAGAAATAGTCTTAACGTTCTCTACACTAAAGAACACCAGCGCACGTGACATAGACGGTTTTCAGATATCTGCGATCAAGCATGTAATCCATATTATAGCTCCTGTGCTCACTCACATTTATAACCTGTCTTTATCGACAGGCTGTTTTCCAAAACAAATGCAAACGTCTGTTGTCGCTGTGCTACATAAAAAAGGAGACAAAAATGACCTTGGGAACTACCGACCCATCTCCATATTACCGATATTTTCGAAAGGCTTTGAAAAAATTATTTTTAAAAGAGTTATAAACTTTTGCACCAAATTTCACATAATAACAAAATCGCAATACGGTTTCATGAAGGGCAGGTCGACTGAGACTGCTTTACTAGCCCAAAAAGAAATCATTCTAAAATCTTTTGAAGATAGGCAACTCTGCATTGGAATCTTTATAGATTTTCCCAAGGCCTTTGATCGTCTCTGTCACTACACTTTAATTGAAAAACTAGAAATGTATGGTATTCGTGGCATCCCACTTTCACTCTTGAAATCATATCTTAAGTGCCGATCGCAATGTGTAAAAATTAACAATTACTGCTCTTCTCTTCAGCCGATAATCACTGGGGTACCACAAGGTAGCATTTTAGGGCCGCTGCTTTTTAACCTATACATCAACGACATTGTAAAAATTAATGATAAACTTAAATATATAATCTATGCCGATGACACTAGCATTTTCTTCACCGGTAATGATATGAGTGCATTGACTACACTTATCAACACTACATTAGAGAACCTATATGCATGGAGTGAGCAAAATTCATTAGTCATTAACGCATCAAAAACAAAAGCTGTTATTTTTCACTCGCGGATGCAGCTTACTTCTCCACGCGATGCCTTACGCTTAGGTAGCGTGACGATTGAAATTGTAGAGACGGTTAAAACTTTAGGAGTGTTTTTTAATTGTATAATGTCATGGGAACCACAAATTAATAAACTAATAACTAATATTTCCAAATGTGTAGGTATACTTGCACGACTGCGTTCCTTGCTTCCAGTTTCCGTTAAGATAACACTTTACAACAGCTTGTTTTTATCGCATGTCAGTTATTGTTTTTTGGTATGGGGAAGTACAACAGCAACGAACATTAATAGACTATACAAACTACAGAAAAAAGCGATTAGGCACATTGCTAATGTTGACTACTATGCACATACGGGTGAATTATTTAAGCGGTTTAACATTATCCCAATTCATCAGCTTTACGAGTATTACCTAGCAATAAGATATAAAAAATCCGTGCTCAATAGCAATCGAGCTTTTTTGGATATTTTTCAACTTGAACCATACACTATCCCATACCCTACTCGTCACCAACAACACTGGATCATTCCATTGTGCAGAACACACTTTGGCCGACAAATGCTTCGCTTCAATGTTCCTGTTTTATTAAACAAATTAATTTTAAAAAATATAATAATTGAAGAATGTGGCATACGTGTTATTAGGGAAGCCCTTTTATCATGAAATCAACGCAATGTTGTTTATCACTAACTAAACTTTCAGTGTATATTGGAATTTGTCTTCATGTATTATACTGTATAATTTAACCGTAAAGGAATCGGTATATCTATATTTTGAGTTCATGATGAATCTATGTGTATTACGACTTGTAAATACTAACCCCTTCTTGCTATGAACGAATTTTGTTCGTCTGTCCTCAATGCATTCCATGTATCAGGGAGGCTCGGGTTCCCCTCAAGTGACTGATGTCACTTTTATCCCGAGCCTGCCCTCATCCTTGAGATGAAAAATAAACTGATTTGATTTGATTTGATTTGAACAGCTTTCGAATTATGAACAGCCGTTTTTGCCAATAATATACAACGATGTTCGCATCCCCGTATTCACAACGTTAGCGATTTCCTGTCATTACGTCGTGAAGCATTGTTTATGAGAAGCACGAATACAGCACTGGGAAAAATTAATGGGCAGTTCGTTCGCATACTCGGGACAGCTCGGCGTGTGCGAATGATCGCGCTTTAGCTGGAAATGTCTGGCTCCAGGAGGGACTACGTAACTTACCGAGTCTTACGTTTACTATGGCCGCGCCAGGGCGAAATTTACCGTACTTTCGCTCTAGTATAATGTTTCGTCGTGCAAAGACGATTTCAGATATTGGAACACTATTCGAAAAATATTCGTATTCACAAATAGTGAATATTCTATTCGAAAACCGATTCGAATAGGACAATATTTGATTCGTTATTCGAAACTTTCAAATATTCGCACACCCCTTCAGAAATAATTCACGATTTGCCGGCATCCATGCGCAGGCCGTGTCACTACATCCAGCAACACGATATTTATAGGGAGCCGAACAGTCATGACGAAGCTGGTCTATATGCCCGGACAGCACTGATAGATGGCCATCCCATCACGTGAAGTGTCAGACGCCGCACTAGAGCTCCTCAACATCGCTGCAGCTTCCGCATGCTGTTTGAACTATGCAGTCTCTGGAGGTCTGTAGAATGCATGGTTTACATGCCTGGAGGCCCACGACACACTGAAGAGTTCTTTTTCGTGAAGCTTGAGCTTACACGTGCGAAGTGTGTGTATGCGGCGCAGGAACTGCCACCGGATTGTTGGACGGACTGGTGTGTGTGTGTGATTTTAGCCGAGTTGTGAGTGCGTACACGTGCAGCGGTATGTCTTCTCTGGTATGATATTCTCGGTTTTGTGTTTTCCATGCATTACAAAAAAAAGTATGTACGAGAAAATAGCTAAGCCAGGACTTAGCACCGCTAACTCTCCAAGTATATACTTAGATTGTGATGGTCGTGGCGTCTCGACAGCTGCGCGCGCCTGCCTCACGGATGACCATGAAAACACCCATTTAACAAAGTGAAATTTCTATGCGTCGTATCTATTTGAGATTTCCTGCACACTGTGACGAGACCGCGTATACGCTCAATACAACTCGAGTTTTCTGTCGCTGAAGTCTGCCTTCGGTCTCTTGAACATCTTGTCTTCCAGCACGGCAACTCAGTGCTCTAACCCTTAGAATCACACGCATGCTTCTCCCGTGCCGAAGTCGCTATTTAAGATATCTGGCGTGTGCGTCACGTGTCAGTTTCTACCATTATTCCCTCGTCGCTGCTAGCGCTTTGAGAAGCTGTGTCAGACTGCACTGCCTTATAAATCCGCCCACATTTTTCACGAGACGGATGCCTACAATGTGTGCGAGGTCCGCCTATAATGCTATCGCATTAAAAATGCTACAGAAAATTAGAATTGTCTACTAATGCGTAAGCATTCTTTGGCTGGGCTGCTACTTCGCTTTTGCTTACTTATTTAGCTAGCTTATGCATGTATACCCATCGCTACCAATAATCTACTATTACACTATTATAACGATTGCATGTGTTAACTTGACAAATTATGGATTTATTTTGCAGATATATCCCATCAACTGAACCAAAACGACGTCACAACCGTTTTTTTTTTTTTTTTTTTTTGCACACCACAGTTTCTTTCCCCTTTTCTCCTTTTTTGTTACGACTTTGGCGTGGTGACGACGACGTCACCAGTTTCTTTTTTTTTTCTACAGCGAAACTGTATATGGCTAGCCGATTCGTCCCTCCGTCCGTCCGTTGGTCGCCTGTACAGTGCTCACGGAATGAAACGCGTCAATTTAGGGCTAACTAATACCCATACTTTCGTTTCCACCGGCCGCAGTTCGGGTCACATCGACGTAATTTCGGTGAGTACACTTAGAGCGGAATCCGAGTCACCTTTAGTGACCAGATTCCTAGCGACATGACATGGTACTCTCGAGTTCTCTGCACATATGCAGGGTTCTACCAAATACTCGCTGTCGCGTTTCATTCCGTGAGCACTGTACGCCGAAATATCCTCCGGCGTAATCTCACGTGCATGCGCGAAAAAAATAAAAGGGATAAATAGGCGTGCCATTAGCCAACACCCCCTAGATAGCACAACGCCTGTTTACTCCGATCCATGGCGTCACGCTACCTGGCCCGAAATTTCCATTGGCTAGGCTGGCGTGATGAAAGCGGTGACGTCCAAATCACTGTTGCCTACTCGGGAGCATCCCCATTAGATTTTATTGCAGTCGAACTAGGTAACACGACGTCATGGATTTGAGCGAAAAGGCCTTGTCTTATCTAGGTGGTGTTGGATTAGCTGCGCCAGTAGTGACGTCGTTGCTCTCCGTCGCAGCCGAGCGAGCGCGTAGCAGTTTCTCTCTGGCTCCGAAATGGGCAGGCCACTTGTCATACGTACTCTTGAGGAGCAGACAGCTTTCGATCAGCAACGTCGCGAGCAGAACTGGGATTGAGCTCGTTTACGCCGTCCTGATGCTGCAGCCCGGGTACAAGAACAGGCTCGTGCAGCCGAGCCCAAGCAGCAACTGCGTACCGAGGATCCGGCAGCCGTCCAAGCCGTCGTTTAACGAACCGTCGGGATTAACCCAGTGATAAACACCGGGGCCGCACGTTTCAGCTTCCCTGGTTAACCATCTGTACGGAGTGTTTGGGCGGTGATTTTTTTCCTTTCTAACGTTACCAATCATCTACTATTACACTATTATAACAAATAGATGTGTTGACTTGACCAATTATGAATTTATTTTGGAGATATAAGGCATCACGGGACGGACAGATTTTGCTGGGGTACTCGCCAAAGAATGCTTACGCATTAAAAGAAACAAGAAAGCCCTTTCCGTGGTTGCAACTCTGGAATTGACGCCGAATTCGGTTCCCAATCGTGGCGACCGCTTTTCTTTTCTCTCTCTTTCTTTTTCTTGATGGAGACACAATAGGAAGCTGCCTGTGTACTAAAATTTCGGTGGCCGTTAGGTGAACATCGCGTTGTTGGAATTAAACCGGAGCCCCCAACTAACGGCGCTTCATCCAGCACACAGTGTGGAGACAATAAATGCGTCGATTATTAAATATTATTATTACAGTTTCCATTCGAGGCAATCTTACGATAAACAAATTGCATTAAAGCGCCGCTTTTCACCGTGCTTGCCACGACAACTTCGATGGAAGCCATAGGTCTCGGTTTACTTCATCCCTAGCTTCCGCAGCACTGCACGGTTTTCATAAGACGGAGCGTGTGCACACAGGGCTACAAGCACGGTTCGACATACCATCGACGAATAACAAGCAGGCGTCGCGTGCTCGTGCGACTCATACGCCTATCGCGAACCCCTCTGCGCGTTGCGAAACTGTGGCGCGTAGACGCCGTGCACGCGGGCGAAGCGGGGGCAGCCGAACAAAGGGAGTGCCCACGCTCTTGGGAACTTCTTCGCCGAGTTCCGGCGAAGAACAGCCACACGCCAGAGATGCGCGGCCAGACACGGGGCGTCCGACTACCCCGTGTCAAGGAGCCTGCAAGGCGAGGAGCGACGCCCCTGTTTGATGCACGCATGATGCACGAAGCGGCGTGGGCAAAGAGCCACGCCGCTTCGGTGCGCAGATGCGCCCCGACGCTCCGCTTACCCGGGTCGCACACGGCTGCCCAAACAAAACAGTCCGCCTCGCTTTTACTTTCTGCGTTTCTGTTGGAATGAGCCGACTAATGCGAAAAGAGACGAGTGCGCTTGCAAGCGCAACATGTCGACGGATGCTGCTGCTGCTGCTGCCTGGTTGGCGTCTCCAAAAGACCGCCGTAAAGTGCAGTTTGTTTTCCCTTCCGTCGCATTCACGAGCAGAAACCGTACAAAGTTGGCGAGAGCTAGGAGGAGCATGAATTAACGAGCGCGGTAATTGTCTGCCCGAATGCATGCGCTCGCTAATCGCCACGGTTCGCCCAGCGCGGCGAGATCGTTTCGCTGCACCTGCGGATCAGCAAGAAACACATGCATTCGCGAACGCCGCTCTTTTAGAGGCACTTTACGCTGCCTTACGCTGAAGCTTTCCCCAGTTGACAACAGCGCCAGAACACATGCATAGCGAGTGGTGGAAGCGAAATGGGATGAACGCAATAAAACTATCTCCGAGGTGACATCGATTGCTTATCTCGAGGCAAGATTTTCTGAGATATGAAAGTGTCCAAATTCGCATGCTCCACCTGATTTTCACGACCGAGAATAGAAGTGCGAACATATCCGAGCTTCAGAGCTCAGCAAAGCTCGGTGCGTAACCTTCAGAAGAACGCCGAAGCGTGGGTCGTTGTCGTTTGGAATATAGTGTATATTCGCATCCAAATACGGCATAGCGGCCGGTGTCAGCGACGCATGAGGTTATAAATGAGAGCGTCGTAGCATCCCATGCCCGGTGCAAGGTGTCTATATATAGGCAGGGACGACAAGCGGTAAATGGGACGCATGCAGGGCAGGGAAGGCCTGACCGATGACATAACCATGTAACTACACATTGGAATCCAGTGAAGTAAGATGCAGGCTTGCGAGTTCTGTATATGCTTCCAAAAACATGTGCAATCGGAAGCGCATGATGCCTACGGCCCGTTGCGTGCGCTGTAGTGTTGCTGTGTGGACTACACCTCTATGGGGTACTGCTTTCATTCTTTTCAGATCTGCATCCTCTAGTTACAGCCTGTACAGACGACCGCATGCTCCGACACCCGCCCCCGAAGCAGCACGGGGCGATGCGCTTTCGAAGAGCCTGCGCACACCAAACCTGCATGCGTGTTGCTTCTTTGGAAGCTGCCATCTTGCTAAGTGGTTGATTTGACATGCCGTTTTTTGTGCACTGGGAAGCAAGAACTAAAGAAATACGTACTTGACCAAAGCTTTGTTTGGCCTCTGCAACGCCTCTACAAACTTAGGCACAAATGTCACGCGCCATGAGCATACGCTCCACGTTGTCAAAGGCATGCAGTGCCTGATGCATGCTCAAAAGTTCTAAACGCAAGTTTTCCACGGAATGAAGAAATAATTTCGTAAGTTTTCCATGCCAACCAAAACCAATGAGACATGCTTTTGTGGGGGAAGAGCGTCGATGGCATAACGGTTACAGTATCGAGCCCCTGTGCTAGAGGTCTGTTCGAATCCTGCCACTGGACAGTTTTATTTCTTTATTTAAATAATCACAGCTTCGCTATAAGGGCGAAGTTGAAGAAGAATTATGGGGTTTTACGTGCCAAAACCGCGATCTGATAATGAGGCACGCCGTAGTGGGGGACTCCGGAAGTTTGGACCACCTGGGGTTCTTTAACGTGCACCTAAATCTAAGTACAACGGGTGTTTTCGCATTTCGTCCCCATCGAAACCTGGCCGCCGAGGTTGGGATTCAATCCCGCCACCTCGTGCTTAGCAGCCCAACACCATAGCCACTAAGCAACCACGGCGGGTCAGGGGTGTAGTAGTGAATGCGATAGCAGCATGTTAGAATATTACATGAAGTGTTAAGGCTGCATAGCTGTTGCGGCAGTATGAATTGCAGCAAACATAAGCTGGCTAAGTAAACACGTTTAGCTGCAAAAACCGCACACCGGCCTTTTTTGACTTTTTGCGCCGCAAAAATTGTCTTACAGTAAACGCCGACTCGCCCAATAAGAAGTTATCTTGAAGTAAAGACGGGTCATGTGACGTGTGAAGACACGTGAACAGAGATAATTCGATGACCGCGAGCAGCAACCGTTACAACTTACGGGGTCGCGTCGCCTCGCGTCGACCTCGCCTTCCCGTACTGCGGCATGCTCACGCAGGGCACGGTGTGTGCGTCCGAAATTTCGCGTTTTTTAACTGCGCTGTTTTGTCGGTGTTGGCGCGTAGGCTCGGCCTCCTGTTCTCGCAGAGCCACGTATGGGCGCATCCGGCGTTGACCTGCAGTGTGCGCCGCCCACGCAGCAGCAAATTGTTTCTGCATCTGAACCAACCGAGCGGTCTTGGCGTGCATGCCGGGTCCGTCTTGCTTCAGTGCGATTACCGTTTCGCTGGGGCCCCTCGACGGGCGTTCTGACAACACGCGGGGCCATGTTTGCGCGATGTGAGGGACGCGGCGCGTCGCTGCCCGCGCCGACAGGCACTGCTGTATGCGACTACTACGTGTGGGAAAACGATGGCACACGCCGGCAGGATCCGCATATAGGCTGCGTTGCAATGCGTTCCAGCAAACAAAACCTCAAGTCTTACAGCTTCTTCCGAGCACTAGTCTCTGCGATTGGAACACGAACACGCCTAAACATCTTTCGTCACCTGGCGTTCAAATTCAGGCGCAAAGTGGAATCGCACAGTTAATGTGAGTAATGTTCTTCAGAAAACGTCTTAAAATTGAATAAGTCAGCATTTTTATGTAATCATTGGCGACGGCGAAAAATCGCGTGGAGTTTTCAAATAAGTCATATTGCAATAAAACGCGCCAAGAGTCTCAACGCGCTGGCCACGCGAGTGAGAGAGAGGAGGAGGGGGGAGGAGGAGGAGGAGGAGAGATGAAAGGAAGGCAGGGATGTTAACTAGTCAAGAGTCTGGTTGGCTGCCCTGCGCTGGGGGAAGGGAGAAGGGGAATAGAAAGAAGGGAGCGAAAGAGAGAGTGGAGGTACGCGGGAAATTCTTAATGTTCTTCAGCCTACTGAGGCTTGCGCACGTGGTCTAAGTGTTAGATCTCCGGGTTCCTGTGCTTTTAGGGGTCTTCTGTTCAAATCCTTCCGTCGGACAATTTTATGTGTGGATATATATATATATATATATATATATATATATATATATATATATATATATATATATATATATATATATATATATAGTGTGTGTGTGTGTGTGTGTGTGTGTGTGTGTCCGGAACAATTCGGCGAACAGTGGTCGTCCTGGGCTGCATAGTAGTACATATATAGGCCCCCGTTTTTAGGCCGCACTATCTCCGTGATCGGCCCACGGTAAGAGGCTAGAAACATACCCGATACTAAATGTTCCGGTAACTCGCCAAGAAAAACTTTGCCTTCAAAAAAACGCGGTGCATGAACGCGGGCAGCTCCGCTATCGTTTCGAGCTCAAGAGCGCCGCGTCTCGCGATGAGGAAGACCGCGCGTGTCCTTGGCCGCGTTTCCGCGATGGCGCGGTGCCACAAGCAGGCGCCTTCCTCCCTATAAGCAAGTGGGCGCTCCAGCATCTTCCGCCTCCTCACGTTCTGCGAACGCGTAACCTGGCGGCAGAAGCACGAGCAAAGGGGGAGCACGCGCCAATGCCCGCGTATACATGCAAGAGCCGCGCAGCAGCAGTAGTCGCCAAACGACGTCGGCCGACTTCTCTTTCCCTTCGCACCCCCTGACGAGTTGATCCAAAATTAACACCTGACCCATCACCGCTATACTTGCCTTGGCTTGCGAACGCCGCAGTACGCAAGCCTATAGCAGCCACGTCCTCCTCGGCACCGTACGCGAGGACCTGCAGAGACTGACGTGTGAGACGAGCGCAGTAAACGGAGCGCGACCGGTGGGCTGCTGCGAGGGCCGCCGTTTGGGCCGCCGTTAGCGCGCGCACCGCGCGGTTTCTGCGTACGCGAGAAGTGCCCGCGCCGGCCGGGCGTTCAGGCAGCGGACGCCCGGCGTTGGGTGCAAGAGAGAAGGGCTCGAATACGCAGGAACCACTGCCTCCTCGAAAAATGGGGCAGACTATATACCCCGCGAGGCGGACACGTAATAATCAACGTGTCATGTTCGGGAGATTACACGGCACGTGATTTTGCAATTCAAATTCCCCGACGACGAGACACGCAGCAGCGCTATATACTCCGAGCGTTAGCTCCCAATTATCGTTGGCGCCCCATCTGCGGTAGAGAGACGTGGGCCAAGGGCCGTCTTCATGATGGAAAAACATAACCGATGATTTCGCGACAGCGAGAATGGTGCATGATGCATCGAAGGTAACGAGGCAGGCGCGGAGCCGATGTGAAAAGGGCGCATCGCTGTTAGGCTTGGTGTTGATGATGCTATATTCACGTCGCCACCTTACCATTAGCACAATCGTTAACGTATTTGTCGTCGTCGTCATCGTCGTCGTCGTCGTCGTCGTCGTTGTTGTTGTTGTTGTTGTTGTTGTTGTTTACCCTCAAAGTTCAAGGAAGACCTTCAGAAGAGTTCAAGAAAGCCTCTCAAGACTTGAATGAAACATTTTACATCTAAAAAATTCGCGCAGTCCTCAAATATGCTTCTGTTGTTTCGGACTCTGACGCTTTAGAACGCATAAACAAAATAGGAGCCATTCAGAGCAGATCTGCCCGTTTTGTCATGAACTCTTATCGCTGCGAAACCAGTGTATTACAACACTAAAAAAAATCGCCTCATGTGGGATTCAATTAAACTTTTTCGAAATTTTTAAAAACTCCTCTTCCTTGACCAACTTGACCGCAGTTGCACTGGTATCTCTGGGCACTTATATATTAAGCCACCGTTATACATTACAAAGAAAAGGAAAATGAGCAGAAAATGAAGCTATTTTTGTGCCGCACAATAGTTTTCCGATCAACGTTCTTTCCTTCCACCAATTGAGCATGGAAGTAGTTACCTAACGCAATGGCTACTGCTGATGCTAAGTCATTTCCACAACCATTGTCCCTATTTGCGTCTCTAAATGCATTTAAGTTCACGTTATTTTATTCAGATAGCTGCAGTACTTGTATATTGCTCCCTTCGTTGCCTGCCTATTATTTGCATCAGTGTCGATTATTTCCGTTTTTTTTTTCTTTCGTGTGTTGCTGCCCTATGATGTGTTTGTTTCCTTAATTATGCCATTCAGAATCTTGAGACTTTCCTCCACGTACAATAGTGCCCTGAGGGTGAATGTAATGATATAAATAAATAAATAAATAAATAAATAAATAAATAAATAAATAAATAGAGGCACCCTCGTAAGACGTTGATGAAGATGATAATAGCGGCAAACGCAGTGGAACTCGCAGCGGTTGATTGTGGAGAAAGTGGAATTTTCCTTCGAAAATAATAAACAAGGAAAACAAACAAACAGGCACACTCTGATGACAAATGTGTCAAAGTAACTATCGCATATCTGCAGCAACGGGCTCGACACACACGCCTTCCGCCCCGACACCGCGCACAAACTTGTCGGTCATGTGGCGAAGCCAAGTTTACTGTTGTGTGACGTCACCGGATGGCGGAACAGCTGTCGCTTTCCGTGCTTTCTGGTATTTGAAAGGGACACCGAAGTTGTTCCGGATTTCATTGTGGATAGAAGAAAGCACAGGGGGAACAAAAGCAAGCAAGGACTTGACGAAGGCTGTGGCGGAGGGCGGTCGAGAGGGGGGCGCCGCCTTCACCCACTCTCTGCGAATCACCGCAGGCCGATTAAAATTCAGCTAAATTATGAGGTTTGACGTCCCGAAACTGGCCCAGTGGGTTGTGAGGGGCGCCGTAGTGGAGGACTGCGGTCTATACTTATTATGAACACCTGGGGGTCCTTGACGTGCATCCAAAGTACAGCACACGCGAGCGCATGTGCACTCCGCAGGCAATCGGAATGCGTCCGCCGCGGCCGGTGGTCGAACCCGCGACTTCGCGCTCAGCAGACTTTATAGAGGAAAGTATAGGCAATGGTGTCTCTAACGGATTGATGCTGGTCCTATTCCTATACAAGCATGCGATCGGTGACAACTTAGAGAAAAGAAAGAAGAAAAAAACGGAAGAAGTTCTCAGTGTTCACCAAAGGCTCTTGTAGAAAATAGAGTAGAGGTGCCCTCGTGTTTTCTTCCTCTTCTACAACTACGTTTACGCACACCTGACAACGTCGGGGCGTGTCGGGCCGAAATCTGGTCGTCGGCTTCACGCAAAAATTCGATGGTCGGACCGTGGAAGCGTCGGTCCGCCTTTAAAGGATCTATGTCCGCGTGTTAACGACGCCGGATGAGCATGGCTCAGCCCAACTTTTGACTCGACGCCCCCCCCCCCCCCCTCCCCTTGCGTCCAGTTCACGTGAACTTTGATGCCACAATCAGCCTTCAATCCGTTGCACTAACAGAAAGTCTGCATAATTTACCCCATTAGCACGACGGCAGCCATATCCTGCGCTTTCTGTGAGTGCTGTAGATAATACCCTACTGTTTAATGACAGAAAGCCGACGAATTCTGCCGCATTCCCGTCTGTTCCACAGTTATTAAATAATAAAAACGAATTAATCTCAGGGATGCGTAAGCACTTTCAACCGTTGCGATGGCCCAGAGGCAACGTGCACGGACTTTTGAAGCTGCGATCCTGGCCTCATGAACGCGTGTGCGCACTCACATACAAGGATGTTGTTTTTGTTGCTATTTTGTTTTAAACGCGGAAATATAGCTTGTGATTGGGATTGGTATGTATCACAATAGCTATTAAAGTACTTGTGACGCCCTCAAAACACTCTCAGTTAAAAACATCCTTCTGGTGTTAAACTTGCTGATTTTACACGTGTTGACTGACCTGCTTACTGTGTTCTGTTTATAAGCGTTCATCGTTAGTTTCTTTTTCCCTTCCCTGTCTGTTTGTACTGGGACTTGTCTTCCGAAAACGTCTTATCCTGACAGTCATGTTGTGTATAATACTGACAGTTATGTAGTGTCCGATTGTCCTTTAAGAAAGAAAAAAAAATAAGGAAAGAGTAACTGCTTTTTGTGTAAGCTCTGTAAATCATTTCGCAGAGCTTCGTCGTCGGCATCACAATGGCGCTTTTCAGCTACTTCTGAAGGGAGAATTGTGCTGCAGAGAAGACGTTCAGAAAATGATGCTGTTGCTGAAGACGCCAGTTCACTATAGACATCATGGGATATATACTTCCACGGACCCGCGACAAACATTCCAATGTTTGAAAACAGGGCTGTAGCATGACTACACTTGCTTGACATGCGTCCTCGCGTCTCAAGCTTACCGCGGATAAGTGGACGTTGAGACAACTGTTTTCGTCAACCACGTAGTCCACTATATCATATAACGTGGGTGCTTCCCATCGCAGCAGCATGCTTTTGTTTTTCTATTGGACATTCCGCAAAAGCAAAGGGAGCACCCATGCCCGGCGTGGGCTCCCGCATAAGCGGGGCCTTTCTTCTACGATGACTATAGCACACTCGCCCAACACTTCACCTATGTTGCTGCCGTGTATTCCTATGTCGTATGCACTCCTTCTTTTGTCCTTCGTCTTACCGCTGAGCTACGACGAAGGACATGAACATTTGTCACCAGGAATATTTGTCATTGGCCCGCTGCGCTTATTAATACCATGCTTGCTGTCATACTTGATTGACCAGCTCCCATTCTTGCGAACAGCTCTAGCGTATACGAACGTTACCCGAATCAGGCACCACCACAGAAGAGCTCTATTGTTACAGGCTTTATACGACATCCCTGAGCGTTTCTGCCTTGAGGCTCGCGGTGTAGAAACCCTGCTCCAATAAATGAACGTCCACGTCCACCCACGATTGGAACAAGTTGGCGTTCCCTCTTTTCTTTTCTGTTTCGACATTTATGAGCCTCGGTGCATTTTTTGGATGCCTATGAAACGCGAGAACAAGCTTTAAAATAACATTGGGCATTGTAATTAGCCAACATAGAAGTGGTAACACAATTCGTTCAGTAAGTGCAGCGCGCAAGGAAGGCTGACAGTCGACAAGTATAATGTGTTATGACAGCACATGCACGTTTGTCGCTAGCGAAGGACATTACAACTGGGGACAATCGACTTCTTGATCTAGAACTTTATAAGAAGAAAATAAAAAGCTTGATTGCAAAAGCCATGCAGCTGTTAAACTCTCTCCATCCGTGCCATGTATTCCACCTCTGATGAACTGCACCTGACGGCTATGCAGAACGCAAGGACGTCCCGTTCCAAGAATACTGAAGAAAAAAAAATTCTGCAGAGGCACTTAAGATTGCTTACGTGTGGTAATGCGAATGCATTATAGTCCTTTTGGTGAAATGTTTCTTTCTGCGCGTTACTTGTCCGCGCAAGCTCTCGCCTGCGTTTTAACTGCGCCTCGGTATAGGGCAAATAAAAACGCGCTAAAGCGTCTCAACGCGCTCGCTTGCCCGCGAGGAGTTCATAACGCGAAGGTCCGCTGAGCAGCGTTCAATTGGACATTAATGCTTTTAATTTTATACACTCATGACGTGGCGCCACCGCCTCCCCATTGGCTGCGCCGTCATGTGCCCAATGACACATTTACCAGGCCACACCTGCGACGTGACGCGACGTGACGCGTGCAATGACACACACCTTTGTTTGGCCAGAACCGTGGAGCCGCCGTGGTGTCTGGGAAGCGTGCTCGTCTCGCACCCCGGAGGCCCGGGTTCGGTTCTTGCCCAGACCTTAATTTACTAAATTTTCTTTTCAAAACCATTGATTTGCTTTGTTGACAGGGATCTCCCTGATAAATTTGACGTCAATCTGATCACTTTGCGTGTTGTTACTCTTTACGCCGTCGGCCATTTTTGGTGACGTCTTTCGGTCACGCGGACTACACCGACGGATTTTCGAATTAATAAAAGGAAGACTAACGACACCTCGGGCTCTGTGCACAAAGCTGCTCAGGTGCTCGTCGCGCACGCAGCAAAGCGGCCCTTCGCGGCCGTATTGCTCGTCCTGGTGCATGTTTTGTCCGAAGGCATCGAGCGCAGGTCTGGCCCCATTTGTCGGCCAGGCGCGCTGCGCCGCGGCCCGGGCCCGCGCGCGCTTCGTCGCCGGATGGGAGGGCGAGACGGAGGAGGGCGCATGCGGAAGTGGGCCATTAGCGACTTCGCCCCCGCTCAGCAGCAACAGCAGCAGCTCGTCGGCCACACGAAGAGCGAAATCCGGTCGATCTTTCGCCCCACCCCCCTCCCCCCTGCGCAGGCCTGAGACACCCCCCTCCCTCCCTCCGATGCAGTTCGCAGCGGGCCGGTCAATGACAGCGGCGCGTTCAGCAGCAGGCGGCCGGCCCGAGACATTCGGCGGCTCCCCCGAAGAACAATGGGTCGTTCATTAGAACGCCCCCGAGACGGGGGCGAACCCTGCGCGCGAGAAAATGTTGTGGCGTAACTCCGATGGACAGGACTGGACGTCCATTATCATCCCTTCGCGGGCTCTTCCAGGCGAGGGTGGCGGTGAGGCGACAGCTGCCAGACCGCGCTAACACCGAATGAGGCGGAGGCGATAGAGAGAGCGCCGACAACGAGATGGGATGACGGACGTCATCCCTCCGGGCGAATGGACTGTGAGCCCACTGTCGCCTTGCAGCCTTTCACTCTGTCGGGGCTCACCACTTGGTCCGCAGCCGATGCGCGACCAGCCGGCGCAGTTGTGCTCTCTTTGACGTTCTTCATTGTTGTGCCAGTAGCTGTAGCCGCAGTTTGGAGCATTTTGCATTTTTGAAGGAAGATAGGCCCGTGTTCTTTCAGGCTTAGTACTAATGTCTTGGTACTAATGTTAATCAGGTTTGTTCGATTTCATTTGTCTTACGGTCCAAATCAAAACGCAAGGAAAAAAAACAAGGCGTCAGGACGACTGTCAGGTATCTACTCGCGTCGGACGCCCCCCATCAGTGCCTCTTGCCGTCCCCGTACTCCCGCTACCCGTGACAGGAACGTGTTCTCGTTAAATGCGCGCGTGTGAGTTGCGACTCGCAACCGCCGGCAGCATTCAGGGCGCCCTCATGACTGCATGTCTACGCCGATATATTATTATGCATAAATCCAGGTGGGCAGATGTTAGGGATTCACTGGCCTCAGTGTGACACCTCACGTGGAGTGGCCTCTGCCGGCAAGACAGGTTTATGGGGCTGCACGCAAAGCCCTACACTCGGTCGCATAGAGCTGTCAAGTTGCGTTGAATGCCATCGCAATGGCACCTGGTGCTAGAACCACCTGCCCTTCGTTCCTCTTTTTGTTTCCGGACTACTGTAAGAACCGCGCACGGTAACGATCGCATAATTTTTTTTTTTCATACCGTGCCCTGGGCTTATTGGGCACATCTAACCGTTATCTCGAACGTACAGCGTAGCAGTGCGCTAAGCCCAACGCACTCAAGTGTTTGTGTCCGCTCCCGCTAAAACTCATAACAATCACGAGGTGGGGCGTATGCCAGAACAGTGACTCTGAGCAAGTTAGTGAAGAATCATGTCGAAAATTCAGCGCGGAAGCATAGAAAGACGTAAGGAAGATGACGATTAGATACGAGCACTGAGGTTTATTTCGGAAGCAGGCACAGTATAGGAAAAAAGTATGCAAAAAAAATCACTCCAAAGTACAACGTATCTACATGTCACCGGATCAAAAATGAGTCGACGTAACATATCATACATGGCGAAACGCATGAGTTATCTCGCGTCAAAAAATGAACAATTAAATAAATAAATATATAGATAAATTTGGGTGTTTTGCGTGCCAAAACCACAATGTGGTTATGGGGTACTCCGTAGAGGTACGACTCCGGATAAATTTTACCCATCTGGGATTCTTTAACGTGCACCCGATGCACCGTCCACGGGTGTTTTTGCATGTCACCTCTATCGCAATGCGGTCGGCACCAACGTTGGTCGGCACGGCCAAGGATTCGATCCCGCGCCCTCGGGCTTCGTAGCGCAATCATCCGCCATATATAGCCACTATACGCCACCAGGGGGGGTCATCTCGCCTCAATATCTTGGAAAAGCACATCGATACTGTTCCGACACGCGGAGGGACAAATTGACGAGGGCACACAGTGAGGTATATATTCTACTGTAGATAAAAAGAAAAGGAAAACCCCGCCGTTGCGTCTTACTGCCTATGCGTTGCAGCACGAGCTCGTGGGTTCGATCCTGGCTTCAGTGGCCGCATCCTCATCGGGGCGGAATGCAAGAGAGGCTGTGTACCACACATTGGGTGCATGCGTTCAAGAACCCTAGTTGTTCAAAATTAATCTGGAGTCCCGCACTCCGGCGTCTCAAATGATCCCTCGTGTGTAATTTCGGAACGTTAAACAGCATAATTCAATTAATTAAGGGGGCAAGGTGTGTTAGCCAGCCCTCCGAACCGCCTCATAAAAAAAAAAGCGCTGTCTTATATTCTAATGTATGCGGGATGACGTCCATGGCGCTTCGCCGTTTCTAATAACGATTTTCAATTCCTTTTAGAACTGTTGACAGACGTGGTCGGTTTCGCTACGATATTCTTCGCATATGCGCTTGCGCATTTTTCTCCGGTGTTATTAACCTCTGTTTCTGACATAAACATCCATTAGTTGACAATCAGCAAACGTACTGGGGTCTGCTTTCTTACGTCCTTGTCTGATTCTGTGCTGAAGTTTCGACATGAAGTTATATACTCACAGAATAAAATGACTGACATACACGCGTGACAAAAGTACCAATGTGCTCACGAGATAACGGCTTGAAAGATACGTAAGCTTAGGTGAGATGGGATCGAAAACAAAGCGCCACATGACATCGAAATCTGGCTGCGCTGGTGCGTTTCACCTAAACGAAAATTACCAAAACTGACGTGCTCGCGTAGACAAGTATGACATACTGGTATACAGTGGCTCGTGATCGAGGAAATGATAGCGCTCAGTGACATACATACCAGATGTCCTTGTGAAGTATATATATATATATATATACATATATATATATATATATATATATATATATATATATATATATATATATATATATATATTCAGAGGTTAACACCGATAAAACGCAGCGCAGGTAGTAGCTGTCTGTCCCATTCGTTTCGCGGCCATCGTGATGATCCAGCGTTCACACGCGAGGAGCTGTCAGACAGGGCCGAGTGAGAGGGATGGAGAGGGGGAGTACAGCCATAACAACCAGAGCACGAACTTGTCCGCGCGAATGTTCCAGCCACGAGAAATAGGAAAAAAAAAAGTGCATAACGGGAAGTTGCGGCGCAGTATAGTTTCCGCGTTTTTGAACGACTTGGGATGATGTCGGTTGAGGTATAGTGGGAGGGAGGAGGGGGGGTTGCGACGAAGGCGTTTCCAAGGTCAGCCGCTAATGGCAGCGGCTGTATACACGCCTTCCTGCTCGCATCACTTGGTCGTCTACGGTTGGAAACTTCAACACGCGCCTTCCACTCGCTCGACGAGCTTCATGGACCGCGGAAGAGGTCAAGTTTTTCTGAAAGTGCTCCGCTGCCGCCATGCATGCTTTCACTGCAGCACGCGAGGGGCACACACACACACACACACACACACACACACACACACACACACACACACACACACACACACACACACACACACACACACACACACACACACACTCCTCTCTTCCTTCTTCACAGTTGAGAAAAAGAAGAGCAGGAGGCTGGGGGTGGAGAGGAGCGGGGATAGGTGAGTGCTAGCGAGCATCCGAAGTGGCGTAACGATGCGGCGGAAACCGGCGACGGCGAGAGAGAACGGTCGCCTCGCAAGAGTTGCGCGGCGGTGCAAATGTAAGCAGCCGAGGAGAAGCGCGCGCGAAAAGCGCCGACCAGCCGTGGCACGGAAGAGATGCGCGCGCGCGCGATCCTTTTTATCCGCTCGCGGAAAGGGCTTTAATTGCCCCAGAGGAAGAAGAGCGGGGTCGGGCCGATTGGCGCAGCTTCCTGCTCGTCAACTTTTTTTTGCCGCGCAAACTGCTGCCGTCGGCCGCGCGTACACCCGAGACACGCGCCGCGCTATCTTCAGACCACCACCCTCTCCCCGCGAGCCATATAAAATATGTGTTTCTCTATTCTACACCCCCCTCCTCTCCTACCTGCATATCCAGCTTTGATGCCTCGGCGAGTAACTGAAGGAGAGTCGCTCTTTTCGTATCTGTATCGAGCTGCCAATTAGACGCGCTGCCCCTGTCACGCAACCGAATTCGCTGTCGCTGCCTTGCTCTCGAGCCGCTGGGCGAGCCTGCCTGTAGCGCTCTGAGCGTCTTCGCGGTACGTAGTGGAGATCTTTGCGCTGAAGTTTGAGCGAGAAAGAGAAGCGGGACTATCATTTGTTATTCTACTTTAATTATTTGGCGAGGCAGAAAGCGAGAATAACGTGCTGTCCGTTCTTCCCCATTCATTCAGCTCATTTCCGCCTGATCAACGAATTTGTCTTTTTTTTTTCCCCGCAACAAGAATGTCTACCGATACAGCAAGGCGATTCCTCTCACTCGATTCTTGCCACCGCTCACGACTAGGTGGTCCCGGGGATAATGTGGGCGGAGCGCTGCTCGGACCAATGACGATGCGCGAAAGGAAAATAATTTCAATAGAATCGCTACATTATGCCGACCCTGGGGCCATATTTTACAATGACCCAGATAATTTTCCCTTCGTTTGGCTCTTCTTCCGTTGCCTCGGACGCCACCGCGTCGCAATTATCGCCGAGGCATAACGGATGACATAACGCCGAGAATGGAAAATGAAACGGATTATTACAAAATGGCGCCCCATGGTTGCGTAGCCGCATTAGTGTTATTGCGGAGTGTGGAAACGCGCACTTTGGAAATTTGTGACCTGCAATTAAGGCTGAAATTAGGATAAATTGCTTGAACTATTTAGCATGTATGAGCGTTTGTACCGTACGTCCATTTTCTTCGTGTCGCGTCCTGTAGCTCACCCCCCTTCCCCTCCCACTGCAGTAATATGAAGTTCACCTTGCGACACTTTCGTTTTCTTCACTAACTGCAACACGAACAGTGTGAGTTTGGACGACTGCTCTCTTTTCGCACAAGAAGAAAATTGATCTACACTTGATAAAGATGATGATTTATTGGCATACCATTCGAAACGGGGTGGTGACAAATAGTCACTAGCCTGCTTGAGTTACTCGGGTATGCTATACATGCTTTTAATTATAGCCTTTTGTATAAATGTCCTTAATGTTCTTTTTTCTCTCTCTCTCTCTGAGACGCTGTAGCATTTGCTGTGTGAGTGCCCGGCTTTCTCGTCCGCGCGCGCGACCCTCGCGCAAGTCTACCGTGCGCAAAACCTGCCCTGTGCAACGGTCGACGATCTTCTGCACCCTTCGGGCTGCGTCTCGAGGCAGAAGCTCCTCTTCCGCGCGATCCTGGCCTTCGCCGAGAACGTCGCCCTTCCTGATCGGCTCTAACCCCGCCTCCCCACGCCTCCGGCGTTTCGGCCGCTGCTGCTGCTTCTCTCCCTCTCTCACCCCTCTTTTCACTCCCATTCCCCCCTGTGCAGTGCGGTTGAGGTGTCCTCTCCAGAGAGACAGTTACTGCACTGCACTTCGCCCTATATTTTCACGTCCGTTAAGAATCTCTCCTCAAAGCTTCTCTATCTACCATGTACCGATCCATGTGCCTGTAACGGATCTGGTCGTATCAATCTCTTCCCTGCCGCGAATACTACAAACGTATCTTGCTTATCTCGACTGCTGACCGGTTGATGCTGCCGTCCGCTTTAAATCCAAGCGCTTCTGGAAGGACGTGCACTCCCCCTAGCAGAAGCTCCTATACATCAGTCAGAGACGTAGCAAAGTAGCTATCGATTACTCACCGTTGCACTCGAGTGAGTAGGAAATTTATTGGTTTCGTAAACCATTAAACTTTGGTTCGCAAACGACCTGCGCACAGTGTCCGTGCAGCCTGATACCCGCGTCGTTTGATACCGGCATCACGGGCAAAAAGACTCGCGTTAACTGACCATTGAGAGCGCGGCAGCGTGTGTGGCGTCCAATTGACGTATCTTCGAAGTGGGCTAACTGCCTGTGGATCGGCATAGGAACTAGTCTATAATGGATCGTAGTCGAACAGTAGTCTTTGATCTATCCTGCTCATATTCTGTCCTGTTAAAGTGTGCCAGATACGTATGTCGATACAAATAAAGTGACAAGCAGCAGTCAAGTGGAGGTGCTGCGAGAGTCGGAGTCTTAGACTTCAGCGTGGACATGTTCAACGAGAATGAATGACGGAAAACGCACACGCAAAGAATGATTGCGCTGTGGCGAGATGCTCATTTCCCTTGGGCTGCCGCATCGGAGCGTGAAGCGCAAACGTTTGCCAATCTTTCCTGCGGATGTTTGCATGCGCATAACGACCGGCGATGCCGAAGGAGTCCACTCCCCGGAGGCAACGAGGGCGACACTCTTGAGCGGGCAGCGGCTAGCTGCGCGCATGCGTCTACGAAGCTTCCTCCTCTGTCTCGGGCTGCATGCTGGGACTCCGCGGCACTTAGTTGTCTGCAAGTGGGGACGGGAAGGTCTCATCTCCGTTGTTCTGGTGAATCGCGGCATCCCCGCAACAATGGGTGCGCCTTTCGAAAGCCCAGAGACAACAAACCCGTTCCAGGGCACACGCACACACATGGCCGCCGCCGGTCCGTTTATTTCTGCGAAAGAAGAAGGGCGACCGCCGTCGATTGCGAAAACGGCGCGCGAGGGTTTCGCAGTGACGACGACAGCGGCCGGCGGTGTCAACAGTGCGCGAGAAGTGTGCCACGCGGGTGGCCCAACGCAACCTAAACATCGCTTCCTGCCCTCCTTCCGCGCACGCGCGTTTAGCCTCCTCTCTCTCGTTGAGACGCACACCTTCAGTGTTTTTTGTGCAATCGCTGCATGCTCGACGCCTGCCATGCGCGCGCACAGCAAGGCGACACAGTGGCGCATCTGTTTTGCGAGCAAACCGCCTTCCCCGCGTCAAGAACATAATAAAAAAAAGCGTACGCGATTTTTTTTTTCTTTCTTTCCCGTTTGCCAGCCGACAACGATGTCTCAAGCTCCATTGTCATCTCACGCTCCGAGTCGCAGACCGTGCTGTCTTTTCTTCTGCGCCACCGAGCGATTTCTGGCTTGTCGCGCCTTTCGCCGCGGCCTCCCATGTTGACGCACGGGCCAAAACGTTGTGCACATGCCGAGCGGCCCCCATCGTGACAGTCACGGCCTCTCAAATACATACATTTCGTGAGTGATGCAATAAGACAAGTCAAAAGGGAGAATGTGTATCCGGCAGATTACGGCTATTACCTGCCGTGTCCACTTTCGGTGTCTCCACCCGGTTGCGTCAGTCTCACGATTTGCCCACTCTTCTCCCCCCCCCCCCCCCCTTTCTTTTTATTTTGTATGCTGCTCGCGAAAACGTCTCAAGTAGGAAGAAAAAGAACATCGCTGCCTGCTCTGCGTCGGCGTCTAGGCTGAAATCTGCCGCAGAGTGTAGAGCAGGAATTCGAGAAGAAATAATTATGGCCGCCTCGGTGGCCGCGCTTGCGGCAGCTGTGACTATAGCGGGCGAAGATTTCGGTGAACATTCCCGGGCACGAGACAGATGCAATATCCAACGCCTTCCAACAAGATCAATCAGCTTCCCGTGTGCGTTTGGCTTCCTCACTTGATTTCCCATGCTTTTGCCTTGTGTTGTAGCCGTTCTACGAGTAAAATGGTGAAAATAGTTTTGGTCGTGAACTCCAAAGTCTAGAGTTTAGCAAGGGCAGAATTTCCGCGTTCCAGAAGAAACAAGCTGGATTCCAGAGCTCGTACTCCTGGAAGTCGTTTCAGAGTTCAGTGCCCTATTATACTGACTTTTACTTTCCAGGTATAATTTCTTCCACACAGATTTACAACAAAGTGATGCCATGAGAGACATGATTCATCGCAGACCAAAAAGAAAACAAGAAAAGGAAAAGAATATTATCAGCTTAGTTGCGCTTCTGCCTTTCACTTTCGCATTTCTTCACGCACAAATAATTAATTATCCATGCTGCAGAAAAAAATGAAAAAAAAAAATGAAGGCAGTATATGCTGAGCAGAGAAGTAAAATCATGAGTGTTGATATAATTTCATCTGCATGGCCGTTGCTCTGCTAAGCGCGAGGTTGTGGACGAACTCCCGTGTGCCGTGCACTGGGTGCACGTCAAAGAATCCCAGGTGGTCAAAATTCATCCGGAGTCCCGCACTACTGCGTGCCTCATAATCAGATAGTGGTTTTTGCACGTACAACGCCAGAATTTAATTTTTAAATATTTTCCGCTGGTTTTAATCCAGCGGTCTCTCTCCATCTAGAAGTGATCACGTACTCGCGTCAGCGATTGGTCTACGCGGCCACGCCTAGTGATCGCTTAGTCTCGATTACGCTGCGTTTTGCGCTGTGTTTGCAGCTACGCTTTCCTCGAACGAGAAGCCCCGCATCATTTCTTACGCGCAAACAACAAGCGACGCGCTTAAGTTCGCAACCAGCCACGCGCCCCGACGATCTATCGTCTTCCTCCGTCTGCTCGAGGGGAACGCGCGTGCCACTCATCGAGAAAAAGTAAGTCGGCCCGCACGCACGTATTCGGTCAAAAAAGCGAGGCCGAGCTTCCTCCTCAATCGCTCGCCAGGCTCATAGGTCGTCTTCTTCGTAGATCTGCGTTACCTGCGTCAGCTCTGCAGCATTTGCATACGAGTAGCGCCGTTTCCTTCCCGAGCTGTGCTGCCGCCCCCCGTCCCCCTTCTTTCAAATTTCGGCCCTTCTCTGGCGCTTCTCCGAAGTAGCACGAAGCGAAGGATTCCTGTTTCTTATTTTTCTCGTGCCACCGCGCAAGCAGGCCTTCCACCACCCCCCCTTCCAACCTCCCTTGTCATTCCTTCGGGCGATCGCCGCATGAACTCTGGAGGTTGTTGCGGGCGTGGGGTTGACTGCCGCCGCGCGCCCCTCGGGGGCGCGAGCTCGCGGGAGCGACCGCGCTCCACGCTACACGCCGAGGTCAAGCCGAGCACGCGGGGTCCTCCTGCTCAGGGCGCTGCTGAGACGCTCCCTCTTTGGTCACCCGTTAACACAGTTTTCTTACGCGCGCGCGATGGGGGCCCGGTTCTGGTTGCGCGGGAAGGTCCCGGCGGAGCGGGTAGTAGTGACCCGCCATGCGAGCGGGTCAACGACGGCTGACCTTGCTGCGGCGGCCCTAGCGCGCGCGCTTTGACGCCCGGACAAGGGGAGCGCCGTGTTCGGCGTCTTTCGCGGACGTGACCGCGAAAACGGGGCCGCGCGTCCGAAGAAGAGCACCGCGCGGGGGGGCTCTCCCCTCTCGTCTTGTCACGCGCGCCGTTCAATACCGTGCTCGGCTGCCGTGCTCATTTGCGTGTCGCCATTGTGGCCGCGTGTGCACCAACACACGCCATTTCCGGACCTCGCCCCCTCCCTCTTCCCCAAAAGCGTGCGGCCACAACAAAGACGGGCCTCTTAATTCCCTCTCTATCTTCCTCTTCCGGAGTTCTTGTTACGCGCGCGGTAATTGTAGTAAGTAGTTGCGTAACGGTGCGGCGTTTTCGGGCACCGCTTCCCCCTTCTGCACTCGGCCAGGTGCTCTCATGCCCCAGACACTTTTAATTACAAAATCGTAGCGAGCGTTCCAGCCAAAGGCCAGCCATCGCTTACGCCCATTACGCAAGGCATCCTGTGGTCTGTAGGAGGATAAGCGTTTGTGGTGTGCATACCGTACGACTGATAGACATAGCCGAAATTAAGAAACGGAATGTAATGGGGGGTTGGGGTTTAATGATTTTTTATCCTCACTCCCCTCTCCCACTCTGGCTATTATTATTGCTTTGAAAGTTTCCAGTAGTAAATAGGGGCCACTGCTCTCACTTGATTCGCTCTCTCGCGTATTCATTTTCCCGAGAATAAACGGAGACGAGTGGACCCCCTTCGTTTCCGATAATCAGCATTAAAGGCCAAGGGCTGCTGATCTTTCAGTGCCTTCTTAAACCGAGAACGGCTAACTGAAAAAAGCTGTCGTAAGTACCCTATGTGACATATGCCTGATGTGACGTCTAGTTCAGTATACGCAGGGGCAAAATGTTGCTATCACAACAATGCGCGACGTGCGGTCTTGCGTACGAAGTTCATTGATATTCCAATTGCCCTGTAGAGCCACTCAATTTCTTGTGGGCCTGAAGGCGGCCCTGGAAATTTACCCACGTTGTCAGCATTCTATAGCATATAATACCAGGACACGCACTAAACAAGGCAAAATGTATACCAGTGTGCGGTCCAAGTGAGCGGAAACACACGACGGCCACAGCTTCCGGATAGGCGTGCAGTTGACTTATGTTATAATTGCGAATAGGCTTATAGTCAACGTGCGCTACCGAAGAATACACAACTTATTCCTCGTTAGAGAGAGCGAAATCAATGCAGCGCAGAGTTAAGGTCCTAGGCCCGTATTCAGAAAAAGCTCTTAAGCTATAATCGTTCTTAAAAGCAATTTCTAGCTAATCGTGATGCTGGACATATTATCGAAGGGGGCCAGCCAACACCAAAGAACACTTACGAACGAAAAGCTTTGTGAATTCGACTCTTTGTCTTCTTTGCCCGCAGAGTTAACTCTGAGACGTTCTCCACATGCACGCGATGTAGCACAGTCGTGCAACGTCAATGTAAGTGTTGTTGTCTTATTTTCAACACGTACACAATATAAGGGCATCCCTGTATGTTTCAACACCAGTACTCATTTTACGAACGAGGTCTGCCGAAGTCGCCTGACGATGTATCACTTCTCAATAGTTACAGTGAATAGTTATGCGAAGTAACCAAGTACTGCGGCATCAGAAGGACGCGGTAACCACTAAACGACGCAAAAAACAAACAGCGTGGCAACTTCTTAGTGGTTTTTAGCCATTTCGTTGCCTTCCGTGGTGGCAAAAGTGGCAACAGCGAACTCATCTGTGCATTTTCTTTAGTGTCTGTGAATTTTCTCGTGACTCTTGGGAACGTCCGTGGTCAAGAAAGAAATGAACATAGCTATTACGTACGTATGTTTATCTGCGGCTTCTGAAATTCGTGCAGGACAAGGAAGCCCAAGGACAAGAAAAAAGTTGAGCTAAATAGTTCAAGATTCGGTCTCAGAAATACTGCAAGCATAGATTTCCAGAACCGCGTGCCTGCTCGTTGCGAGATGTGTACAGTGGGTTATCGTACATTGACGCAGTCCGCATTGTACTGAAAGTGCGCCGCGAATTCGGCAAGTTTGCAAACTTTCTTTTGTTCTCACTCGGATTACTAGAACTTGTCTTGGGGGCTCTCTTCGTGTGCCGCCTTGTGTGGCGCTGGCTCCACGTTCTACTGTGCAGTTCGCCTTATTCTGGACATATTCGCGAAAAAATGTTCATAAACTGCGTATTTCAAAGTAGTTTCTGTTGCACACATTATCCACCCTTCGAGTAATGGTGTCCTAATTAAACGCATGACTTAACTTTTAAGCAGAAAAATACAGAATTTGAAAGGATTGTGAAAGCATATTTAGAGCCCTGTCCAGAAAATTAGTTCCAGTTGTATTTACTGTCTTCGGAAGGCAACAAAAAGCAAAACTCTCAGGAGCAAGCATGATGTGTGTTAATTTCTACGATAATGCTAGAAAGGCCTGGCGAAACCGCGCAGTCCCGCAGAGGTCTTCATGCAAACACGCGATATTCGACAAATTAGAGCTATCCGTCCAAACATTGCTGCAACGCATCGCGGGCAAATGCCACACCACGCCTACATCATATCTCAACGAATCTTTGTTCCGAAGAACTCGTCACTTCAAGATGGTCCCGATGTCTCGCCAGGACAGACTACTTCCGCGATAGAGCATTTCAATCACACCTTTACGGTAAGGCTGCTGAAACTAATCTGTCCTTACAATCTTAGTATAGATATGTCGGCACTCTTTCCAAGCGAACTTCCTCGCAAACCGCGCGCGCAGGAAAGCGCTCACAAGGCACGTGCGACAATGCTTTGGAGTCCGAGGCAGCACGGAACGCCGACGAAAAGGGCCAGGATCCGTTTACGAGTGCTACACGACATACTGACAGGACAACCCCTGACCGAGGCGTCGTCAGGAGTAGTTGTGTCAGCACGGTGCTCGCGAGCACGCCAGAGGATCGCCGCACTGTATTACACCGCACATGGACCGCGGAATCGGCGACTCACCAGTGCGCATGGCCTCGACGTCCGTCGATAGCAGCAGCTCGTCGGCGCGCAGTTTTCTCCACTGGAGACAGGACGATGCGGGATCCTTTCGCCGCGACAACGGGGAAGGGGCACCGGCAGTCCTGCTGCCGGCCGGCTTCCTGGTCTCGAAGCGACAGCCCGCAGGTCACGCGGGCGGCCGCCGCACTCGGCAGCCGTCGTCGTCCCGCGCGGAAGCTGTCACAACACGGCAGAGCAAACGGGCGAGTTCGAGACGGCGCGAGCACGCGGAGCTCACTGGCACTTCTCTCGGGCGGACGCAAATCATCGAGCGGCGCAGGTGCCGAGGGCAGCGGCGAGGAGGGCAGGACTCCTCGGAAGGAAGGGAACCGAAACTAGCCGGGCAACCCTTCTTCCCCCCCACCGCCTGTTTCTTCCTCTCGGAGGCGAGCGCGATTGCGGGGCGCGCATACAAACACACGCAAACTTTGCGAGCGTGCAACAGTTGCGATGTGCCAGGTCGCGTAACGCAAACAGCGAGCGACCGGCAACACCGACGGTGGGTGACGTCGCATGTAAATGCGGGCTCCGAGATCCCCGAGCGTCTGACCGCGACAGCGGTCGCCGCCTCTTGAAGATGGCAGGCTCTTCTTACGAGGCGACTACCGCGCGACCCATTGCGGAGCCTGGTGCGCGTATGTAGCTACTTGGCCCATCATATAAGATTTCGCTCACGTCGTGAGGAGGAGCCGCGTCACTCGGGGAGCACTGCGAAACAGCGCTTTGGTGGGGCTGTGAAGAAGTAAAAAAAAAAAAAATGGCGCTCTCTGTTTTTTGGTCACCATCGTGCAGCTATTTCCCAGAATTCCTTTGCGATTCTGCCCAGCAGCAGCCTGTTGCCTGCCATTGCAACCGTAAAGGCTGCTTTTTGAATGCTGGTACTCTCGAGCACCTCAGACTTGACTGTCACAAGCAAGCTAAATACGATGAAAATACATAGCGAACGGATATCGAAGCGTTTTTCTTTCAACAGCTACACCTATTTTAACGCATTCCATTCATTGCAGATACCCAAAGAATCTCAAAAACGATCGTAAACTGGGAACCATTCTCAGGGCCACGCGTGCTCAGTGACAAAAGAGAAGTGATCGTTCCACGTTTTTTTTTAAGGTACACAAAGAGAGGTTTTTTACTATCACCATTACCAGTTGTATAAAAATTAGAGAAAGAGAGATGGAGATAGCGCTACGTACATACGGAGAAACCGTCATTAACCAGTAGCCATAAGCCGAGCGTCAGGCAGAAAACCCATCTACTACTACTAGCAGTAGTCATTAGCGTATTGCGCTCACCCTTTCGAATAGTGCAACAGCATATACGTACTTTCATATGGCTCACATGTCCCATAGTGCACACTTGAAGATTCAGGAAATCTAACTTGGTTTAGTGAGCACTGAGCTGTTCTGTGAATTTCACAATTCGAAACGTGACCGTACCAGTTTAATTAATTAATTTATTTGTTTGTTTGTTTGTTTGTTTGTTTGTTTGTTTGTTTGTTTGTCTGTTTGTTTGTTTGTTTGTTTGTTTGTTTGTTTGTTTGTTTGTTTGTTTGTTTGTTTGTTTTGACTCGCTGGCTGGTTTCAGCCTGTACCGAACATGCTGCCTTTCGAATTGCAACAGGAAGCAAGTATCCAACTGATCATTAATAACCGCACAACTATTCCGACGTTTTCGACTTTCGTGTTTCCGACGCGACAAAAACAAAGTTAAAGGCAAGCTTATTTTTCTTCTTGTTTCCGAGATGAGCTATCCGCACCTGGATGCTGTCACAGTGCTCCAGTAATAGAACAAACGAACGAAAGAAAGAAAGAAAGAAAGAAAGAAAGAAAGAAAGAAAGAAAGAGTTCGCTTGACCGTTCTAGCCAATTAAAATCACAAAGTACTACTATACATTGCACGTGCACACAGTTTCTTAGTTTTCTTGCAGTTCGCCACAACGGTTAATTATTGGTGGATTTGCTGCTCACGGTGCCACACAACATCAGGTATTAAAACTGTGACGTCCCGCTAAACTTCCAGATATTGCTATAATATAGAAACTAGAGAAAGTGGGACCGAATTGACGAAGATTTTTATTCGTAAGTTCTCTTTGCCGTTGGCTGGCCGCGTTGCCTAATGATATGTCCAGCATCATGATTGGCTTAAATTTGCTCTTGAGAACAATTCTAGCTTAATCGCTAGAACCACAGACGACGTCAGATTCAATTTAAAGCTCTGGTTCAGATGCTAAATGGAATCATAGCGGTTATGTCCTGCTCTCCGGAAACTTGACATATGACGATATACCCTCCGCAACGGCACTGACTCGCGGTGACATACGTATGTTGCGTACATAATCTGGTAATACCACTTCGCGATTCGGTAGAGTCAATGTGTTTTTTAAGTCAAATAGGATCCCCAGACATTCGCCCGTTAGCGTGTATTATTCGAAATACGTTTCTAAATTATATTCGCAGCTAGCTGCTGTTCGATTCGAGGACGAAATCAAATAGAATATTCAATTCGTTATTTCTATATTTTTTTTTCAGTATGAGCTCACCCCTTATTGTTTATACAATACTGTTCGCACGTGGGTACATTTCCCCGAATAAATGAACATGTAAGTGATAACCACTATAGCTTCCATATTAGCCAAGGCAGAGCAAAGCACGCAGTTGCGCTACCATGGGAGGGACAAGCCATGTGCGTTGCCGTATTACTGGAGCATTCCTCAAGCGGCGCTCTGGGCGACGCACCCAGATGTATTAGAAACCTTCAGGTAGTTAATATTGAACTTTTCTTAACGCGCCGGTGATCGAACACGCGAAGTGTTTACGGAAACAGCGAATGTGTTTCACCCAGGTTTAGTTTGTTGTTGTTCAGATACGCTGCCTTCAACGAACATTGTTGGTCAACGAACATTGGCCATAAGACCAGTCAAAAATTCGAATTCTGAAAGATGACATGCGCGCGCACAAAACCAAATGCACGTAGTGGGTACAAAAACGCAGACCCAAGGCTAATAACAAGTGTTGTTAAATCTTGCTCCATAGGAGTCCAGGAGCACATGCATACCACGCAGGCGGTGCTTCCTGCGCTAACTTAAAAAAAAATTCGGCAAAGACATTGAAGATTGCTTACGTGTGGGAATGCAAAAACATTATACTGTTTATAGACCTCGGAACGTCATGAACGCGCTCACTTTATACCCTCATGACGTAGCGCCACCTCCTCCCCATTGGCTTCGCCATCGCGGGCCCAATGACGCACCTTCTATAGACCACACCTTTGGTCAGCCAGATGGGTGCGACGTGACGTTGCAATGACGCACGCACTAGGCACACCTTTATAGTCGGCCAGAAGCGTGCACCCGCCGTGGCTTCGTGGAAGCGCGCTCGTCTCGCACCCCGGGCTCGATTCCCACCTCGACCGAAATGTACCAAATTTTCTTTTCACAGCCGTTGATTTAGCTTGTTTACGGGAATCTCTCTGAGAAACTTCATTTCGAGCATTTTTGACGTACTTATACTCTTTGCGCCATCGGCCATTTCGGTATTATGTTTCGGTCGCGCCGACGCTGACGGATTTTCGCGTAATGTGGCATATAATGCTTTCGCATTAAGAAACGAACTTAAAGGAGAAAGCTAATAATTATTTTAAAAAACGCACCGCAGCTTGAAGCTCAAGTACTGACGCAAGCATACGCTATAGAGCCACCTTCGGAGTCCGTAAGACCAACAGGGGCTCCAGATTATTGGGAGAACATAATGCAACGCACTACAATGCGCAACATCGTATGTTGAGCGCAATGACCAGTTTAACTGGTAAAATTTGTAGTGCAGGCAACATTCAGGCCGATCCGCGGTAAAGGGACGCATGGCGTTGCCTGATTCATATTGTCGTATACGGTTGTCTTAGGTATAGCGATGCCGACTGTAGCAATGCGAGTTTCTTTTTTTTTTTTCCAACCAAGGAACCCGTCTTCAATTTGACAGCTCGCGCAGAAAGGCTGTCAACGCGCGCGCCAGCGTCGCATTGCCGCGCCGGACGTGGCGGCTCGCAACGACCAGCCCGTTCACCGGAGCCGTCCCCGCCGAGCCGCTCCCTATATCGGCCCATCATCGGCCAAGGCTGCACGCGTTCGGGGTCCTGCAGTTCCACCTCGCGCTTCAAATCACGTGTCCCCATCTTGGCCACATATTTCGGGGCCGTGCGTCGCTCCTATTCTTGTTTCTCCCGTGGCAGGCACGGCTCGCGGCGCGATCCGATCCTGGCGTGACCAAAGCGTCACGATTGGCAGGGTATTCGCGAGCCGGCAGTGCGCACGACACGCCCCATCATCGTTAGCGTCGGCGATGGCGCTGTTTTTCGATCGCGTCTGCTATTGCCACTTCCACTGTTTTTCGCGTGTATTTACTTTTTTGTGTCGTTTCTGACGCCGAGCTGATGCTGCTGCGAAAGAGAACGCCTGAGCGTGATGCACGTGCAGAAGAGCTGTCAAAAGCAGTTGCGCACCGCACGGAATATTAATTGAGGAGTCTTTCGACGCACCACAATGTGTTCGCTATCGTGGCTGTTCCGAGTACATTAAACGGCCGCGCTACTCAGCGCACTTTCAACACGGAGCCGAATTTCTCTGCGGTGAATCGCTCTGTCAAGATGACACGAACATAACGTTGGTTGTGATGCCTTCCTTAGTTCCGAAATGCGTTACTCGGCTACGGCGGGGCTACGTTTACGGGCACTAGCGCGAGTTGGGGTATGGCATGGCTTTTGGCACGAACATTAAAACAGAAGGCGAAGAGAAGATTGAAGGCCCTACAGCTTCATCCGCTCTGAACTGTGCCGAGAAAGGCACAGTTCAGGGCGAGAAAGGATAGGTTGATAGAGTTTGTCTGAGAAGAATAAATACGAGAAGGAAGGAAAATGTGGAGAAGGAAAGGCAGGGAGGTTAACCAGTTTAGCTGCAGGGGCAGGCCAGAAGTTGAATTTCGGATTCCTGAAGCATGCAATTTACAGCCGCATTAGAGGAGTGTGGGAAGCAAGAAGCTGTGTGGCGAACAGATAGATAGATAGATAGATAGATAGATAGATAGATAGATAGATAGATAGATAGATAGATAGATAGATAGATAGATAGATAGATAGATAGATAGATAGATAGATAGATAGATAGATAGATAGATAGATAGATAGATAGATAGATAGATAGATAGATAGATAGATAGATAGATAGATAGATAGATAGATAGATAGATAGATAGATAGATAGATAGATAGATAGATAGATAGATAGATAGATAGATAGATAGATAGATAGATAGATAGATAGATAGATAGATAGATAGATAGATAGATAGATAGATAGATAGATAGATAGATAGATAGATAGATAGATAGATAGATAGATAGATGCAGACAAACGCAGGCAAGCAGACAGACAGACGCCGGCAGGCAGGCAGGAAGGCAGGCAAATCCTAACCTTATACAAAACTTGTTCTCGCAATTCTGATGTAGCTTTATCCTGAATTTTAGTTCTTCAGTAACTCTTCGGAATCTCGTACGTTCTATTTCACGAATATTAGGGTATTTCGTTCTCCATGCTTGTATTCATATTCATTTATAGCGTATTGTCCGAGCACCACGCAGGGTGGCTTGACAAAAAGCAATTCGTAAGATAAACATTACACAAAAGTAGAAGTAGTCAAGATATGGTTAAGCACTAGAGGTTGATCATCACTAAAGACAGAACAAAATTACTGCGGCAACGAATGAGACTCAAGTACACTATACTTGAGTCTAAATATTAAGTAAGTTTGGCGCTGCTAATGTTAAATTTGCGGGAATGAAGCAAGTACTGGAATTTTGGCCTATTACTATTGCTGTTCGGTATTGTGTTGTTTTTGGTTATTATGAGTGTCAATGGTCACCAACAACAGCACTATACTTATTAACAAGTATACAGGGTGTTCTTTTTTTTTTTTTAGTTGCACCAAACTTTTAGGAATTGGCAGATAACACAATTTCGACCCTGAACGTAAATTACTCGATGAGGTGGCCATTACGTGTACAAGAAATCAGAATGCTGAATTGAATGAATAACATAATTACTCTAATTAACTTTTTTGTTATTTACTCTACGGCACATATTTCAAAATACGAATTGTAGCGAGTGAGTATGCAATGCGTATCCACTTTAGAACAAATTCTCAGGACTACACCAGTTTCGAGATATTAATTTTCAAAGTGTCCGGCTAAATGCGTTGGCGTTCCAGTTACATTTGTGCTTCAATGCGTAAAGCAGATTTTTTCTTTAAAAAGTAAGGAGAACAAAAGTTCATTTTTACCGCAAGGTTGACGGAGCGTATCTCTAAACTGGTGTCATCATAGGCGGGAAGTCTTAATTTTTGCGGGTAGGAGGAAGGGAGGGGGGGGGGGGGGGTGACCAGCTTTCCGAACCAGATATATATAGGATAAAATTGTAGAGCAACATGAAAAACACCCGCTACAGCTTACTGTTACTCAATACGTGCTACATAAGAGTGTTTTTCTGAGCGTGAAAGAAGCCCGCAAATACACGCAACATTACCGCGCGACTGGCTGCTCGAGACACCTTATAAAGAAGAAAAAATTGAGACTGGTCCAGCAAGTGACAAAATAGCGTTCCGCTTAGAATATATATACATATTCCAAGCGGAACGCAATTATATATATTCCAAGCAGATCGCAATTTTGTCACTTGCTGGACCTGTCTCACTTTTTTCTTCGTTATAAAGTGTCTCGAGCAGCCAGTCACGCGGTAATTTTGCGCCTATTTGCGGGCTTCTTTCAAGCTCGGAAGAAAACCATTTATGTAGCACGTATTGAGCAACAGAAAGCCGTATCGGGAGTTTTTCATGTCGCTCTACAAATTTCTCATTGACACTTTTCATCTAATTATAATATTTGAGAAAGTGATTATTAATTAATACTAATTATCTAATTAGGCTGAATGAAAAATAATCTAATTATCTCCAAGCGACTGCGAACAACATTACCTCGGTTCTGTCCAGCTACGTGGCATTTGCATATTTTTATTGTTTGGCTCAATTTATGTGGGACACCCTGTATACAAGGCCACATAGTAGGAGTCAGTTCACTTTCACAGCCTGAGTCCTCTCGCACCACAATCTGGCGTCTCCCGGTGGTGTAGTCTATCTATCTATCTATCTATCTATCTATCTATCTATCTATCTATCTATCTATCTATCTATCTATCTATCTATCTATCTATCTATCTATCTATCTATCTATCTATCTATCTATCTATCTATCTATCTATCTATCTCTCTATCTATCTATCTATTTTCTTCTGTGAGTCCGAGTAAGAACGCTGCTGCGCATGGCTCCTGTTGATTCTGATTTCGGGTGAATCCGGCTTGGCCTCATTTCGGTTACTCAGTAAATTATACAGGATCTCCCAATTATTATGCACCAAGGTATATATATATATATATATATATATATATATATATATATATATATATATATATATATATATATATATATATATATATATATATATATATATATATATATATATATATATATAAGGAGGGCAGGGATCTTAACCAGTCAAGAGTCCGTTTGCCTACCCTACGTTGGGGGAAGGGAGTAAGGGAATAGAAAGAAGGGAGAGAAAGAAAGAGATGGGGGCAGAGATACGTGCACGAACAGCAATACAGTCAAAGGCGCAAAAGACCAAGACTTAAAAAAGAGCAATCGCGTTACTGGAAGTAAACCTAGTGCATACTGTTTCCAGTACACGGGAGTAGCTGCCAGTAATATTTTCGTTACTGAGATTTAATTAGGTAATTATGGTTATTTATCTAACTCGAGAAGTACTGTCGTAATTATCGCATTGTCAATGAGGCACTTGTAAGCAACCCCAAATGACATCTAACTGCGGTGCTTTCAGTGACGTACTCATCATCATCATCATCAGCCTGATTACGCCCACTGCAGGGCAAAGGCCTCTCCCATACTTCTCCAACTACCCCGGTCATGTACTAATTGTGGCCATGTTGACCCTCCAAACTTCCTAATCTCATCTGCCCACCTAACTTTCTGTCGCCCCCTGCTACGCTTCCCTTCCCTCGGAATCCAGTCCGTAACCCTTAATGACCATCGGTTATCTTCCCTCCTCATTACATGTCCTGCCCATGCCCATTTCTTTTTCTTGATTTCAACTAAGATGTCATTAACGCTCGTTTGTTCCCTCACCCAATCTGCTCTTTTCTTATCCCTTAACGTTACACCTATCATTTTTCTTTCCATAGCTCGTTGCGTCGTCCTCAATTTAAGTAGAACCCTTTTCGTAAGCCTCCAGGTTTCTGCCCCGTACGTGAGTACTGGTAAGACACAGCTGTTATACACTTTTCTCTTGAGGGATAATGGCAACCTGCTGTTCATGATCTGCGAATGCCTGCCAAACGCACCCCAGCCCATTCTTATTCTTCTGATTATTTCACTCTCATGATCTGGATCAGCAGTCACTACCTGTCCTAAGTAGATGTATTCTCTTACCACTTCCAGTGCCTCGCTACCTATCGTAAACTGCTGTTCCCTTCCGAGACTGTTAAACATTACTTTAGTTTTCTGCAGATTCATTTTTAGTCCCACCCTTCTGCTCTGCCTCTCCAGATCAGTGAGCATGCATTGCAGTGGGTCCCCTGAGTTACTAAGCAAGGCAATATCATCAGCGAAGCGCAAGTTACTAAGGTATTCTCCATTTACTCTTATCCCCAATTCTTCCCAATCCAGGTCTCTGAATACCTCCTGTAAACACGCTGTGAATAGCATTGGAGAGATCGTATCTCCCTGCCTGACGCCTTTCTTTATTGGGATTTTGTTGCTTTCTTTATGGAGGAGTACAGTGGCTGTGGAGCCGCTATAGATATCTTTCAGTATTTTTACATACGGCTCGTCTACACCCTGATTCCGCAATGCCTCCATGACTGCTGAGGTTTCGACTGAATCAAACGCTTTCTCGTAATCAATGAAAGCTATATATAATGGTTGGTTATATTCCGCACATTTCTCTATCACCTGATTGATAGTGTGAATATGATCTATTGTTGAGTAGCCTTTACGGAATCCTGCCTGGTCCTTTGGTTGACGGAAGTCTAAGGTGTTCCGGATTCTATTTGCAATTACCTTAGTAAATACTTTGTAGGCAACGGACAGTAAGCTGATCGGTCTATAATTTTTCAAGTCTTTGGCGTCGCCTTTCTTATGGATTAGGATTATGTTAGCGTTCTTCCAAGATTCCGGTACGCTCGAGGTCTTGAGGCATTGCGTATAGAGGCTGGCCAGTTTTTCTAGAACAATCTGCCCACCATCCTTCAGCAAATCTGCTGTTACCTGATCCTCCCCAGCTGCCTTCCCCCTTTGCATAGCTCCCAAGGCTTTCTTTACTTCTTCCGGCGTTACTTCTGGGATATCGAATTCCTCTAGATTATTCTCTCTTCCATTATCATCGTGGGTGCCGCTCGTACTGTATAAATCTCTATAGAACTCCTCAGCCACTTGAACTATCTCATCCATATTAGTAATGATATTGCCGGCTTTGTCTCTTAGCGCATACATCTGATTCTTGCCAATTCCTAGTTTCTTCTTCACTGCTTTTAGGCTTCCTCCGTTCCTGAGAGCTTGTTCAATTCTATCCATGTTATACTTCCTTATGTCAGCTGTCTTACGCTTGTTGATTAACTTCGAAAGTTCTGCCAGTTCTATTCTAGCTGTAGGGTTAGAGGCTTTCATACATTGGCGTTTCTTGATCAGATCTTTCGTCTCCTGCGATAGCTTACTGGTATCCTGTCTAACGGAGTTACCACCGACTTCTATTGCACACTCCTTAATGATGCCCACAAGATTGTCGTTCATTGCTTCAACACTAAGATCCTCTTCGTGGCTTAAAGCCGAATACCTGTTCTGTAGCTTGATCTGGAATTCCTCTATTTTCCCTCTTAGCGCTAACTCATTGATCGGCTTCTTATGTACCAGTTTCCTCCGTTCCCTCCTCAGGTCTAGGCGAATTCGAGTTCTTACCATCCTGTGGTCACTGCAGCGCACCTTACCGAGCACGTCCACATCTTGTATGATGCCAGGGTTAGCGCAGAGTATGAAATCTATTTCATTTCTAGTCTCGCCGTTCGGGCTCCTCCATGTCCACTTTCGGTTATTCCGCTTGCGGAAGAAGGTATTCATTATCCTCATATTATTCTGTTCTGCAAACTCTACTAATACCTCCCCCCTGCTATTCCTAGTGCCTATGCCATATTCCCCCACTGCCTTGTCTCCAGCATGCTTCTTGCCTACCTTGGCATTGAAATCGCCCATCAGTATAGTGTATTTTGTTTTCACTCTACCCATCGCCGATTCCACGTCTTCGTAGAAGCTTTCGACTTCCTGGTCATCATGACTGGATGTAGAGGCGTAGACCTGTACAACCTTCATTTTGTACCTCTTATTAAGTTTCACAACAAGACATGCCACCCTCTCGTTAATGCTATAGAATTCCTGTATGTTACCAGCTATATTCTTATTAATCAGGAATCCGACTCCTAGTTCTCGTCTCTCCGCTAAGCCCCGGTAGCACAGGACGTGCCCGCTCCTTAACACTGTATATGCTTCTTTTGGCCTCCTAACTTCACTGAGCCCTATTATATCCCATTTACTGCCCTCTAATTCTTCCAATAGCACTGCTAGACTTGCCTAGTGACGTACTAAGTGCGTACAATTTTTTCCGACTCGTAAAGAAACCCCACGAAAAATGAAAAATACCACGTGAATGCTGTCCCACCCCCATCATAAAGCAGCGCCCTCAAATAAGCTGATTAAAAGCAACTGCTTTGCATGTGGCAAACCCGAAGAGAAAGCGCATCAACTTGATAATGGTACGATAGGAGCACCAACAGCAGGTTTCGCGGCTTCGCAGCTATTCCTTCCTCTCATTTCTAAGTCACACTTATTATTTGTCTCTCAAGGCCGTCTGATCACATTGATAACAAAATCCCCTCGATAACGCAGCCGAAGCGCCGCTCTGACCACGCACGAAACGAGAAAAGCAACCGGGAATAGGCATAGAAAGTTTCAAAGTCCCGGCTCTGCTCGCACCGCATCTAAAGAGTGCGCGCTGTGAGGATTGGGGGGTCAATCCCATCGCTCGTAATCAGTTGTCAAGATTGGAGACGGGCATGAATTAGATGGTAGCTGGCCCATGACGTCGTCCAACTTATCCACGCTGAGGACGTTGTTGAACGGAAGGACTGCTTCTCATCGAGAACGAGGAATGTGGGTTTATTTACAGTATCTACATAAGGACGTTGCAGTTCATCAGTCTAACATGACTGCGAGAAAAAGTACACTGAGCAGCCGCACAACAGCGGTTTATAAATACTCGGTCCTCCCTCGATCCCTAGGTGAGGGAAACGTTCGACCAGTAGACGAGCCGCCTCTCTGCGGGAGGGCTTACAGACACACACTTCCGCACAGGTTCACGGTCCACAACCGAGGTGAGACGGTCTTCGCAGAACTCGGGGCTGACGTCAGGAACGGTGCGTGGGAAGGGGCCTCGAACTACGTTCCCTCGGGGACTCCCTTGTTCACAGCAGACCAGCTCGGCGGTGGCGGGTTCAGGCACAAAGCCTGCTTCGTCGAACTCATCTTGGCTCCTGCGACGGAGAGTCGAGGACGCGCTTATTGTTCTCCGCACACAGTCGGCTTAGTGACGCCGTGGCTAGAGGTTTGCGGTGGCGTTCCAGGAAAAGTTGACGCCGCTGTCGCAACTGGCTGGCAAAACTTGCACCTCAGCGGGCCGTTCTTAACAGCGCGCAGCTATATTTCGCGCCAGAAACTTGCTTCAGACCAAAGCCAAATTAAAGGGGCGCTTTTATTTTTGATTCGAGTGTGTACGTGCTGCAAAGAACAAGTTCGTGGCAAAAAGTAAAAGCGAAATAAACAGACCGGGAAGCGATTCACGTGTAGAGAAATGGCAACGGCAAAACCGATGCGTTCAAGAACGCAAATGTACCACTTCTAGATGAGCCGAATTAGCGATCGGCATGCCTGCAAAAAAAAAAAAAAGAAAATCCACGCAGAATTCTTTCTGGGATTTATCTAAATGATGCGTAAGCATTTCATAGTACTGACGTGGGATTTCGTGGTAGTATGCTGGTGTGTTTCGTACAGTTGCGAGAACGACCGCGAAAGAACCGTGAAACTTAGAAGCGCGGTTGCAACACCCTATTGTGAAGTGAGACCTGCACCATACGACGTAGAAGAGGCGAGTAGAACCAATGTTCACTGGTGTTATAGACAGCCCGCAGCGGATGTAGACGTGCGATGAAATTACCAAGGAGATGTAGCAAATGAAAGAAATATATGCAAGATTTATTAGGTACACTGAACCATTGTGAACCGTGATCAACCGTGCACCGGCGGCGGCTACATCTAGCGCGGCGGTGTGGCCCGTATCTTGAAAGCAACTTACGAAAGCGGCTTCGCCGTTGTGCGGAGCGAAGATATAGACGCACGAAGTCCAATTATGATTTGAGATTGGCTAGAGGAACACAAAAGAAAATACAGCGTCACATGAACAAGCTGGCTTCGCGACAATGGGTATCCTTTTGCGAGTCCCTGGATCCGCGAAAACCTTTGTCGCTTATATGGAGGACTGTTCGTGGCCTTCGCACAACCTTTGGTCAGCGCCACCCGTTTAAATCTATGGCACTCCATCTACAATTTAGAGATATTGACGTCGCTGAATCTTTCTGAAGAAAGATTGCTGGTGAAGCAAATTCCGATAGAACGGGTACGGGAACGCTCGACCACCCACTGTTCTCACACGATCCCCGCATGGAATGCCCTTTTTCTATGGAAGAACTAGAAGCTGCGCTGGCTTTCTGCAGGCGTTCTTCAGCGCCAGGACCTGACGGCATTACATACCGTGCCTTGTGTAACCTAGGAGACCAAGCTCGGAAGGCACTCTTGCTCCTGTACAACGACTCCTGGCAGACGGGTACGGTTCCGCAAGAATGGAAGTAAACTCGCCTCATTCCACTTCTCAAAGCTGGCAAGTCGCCTTTGGACATTTCCTCATACCGTCCGATCGCAAGCTTGTGTCGGAAAAACAATGGAAAGAATGATTTTAACCCGTCTGGAATGGTACTTAGAGTACTATGAAACCTACCCATATGCTATGGCCGGATTCAGACGTGGCCGTTCGTCAACAGACAACGTTGTTGACTTGATAACATTTGTGCAACACCAAAAGGCCTGTAAGCGACTATCTGTTGTTCTGTTTCTAGACGTTAAACGGGCTTATGATAATGTCACCCATGAAGCCATCCTTAGCACGTTAGAAGCCGTCGGACTTGGTGGTAAAATATATATGTGGGTGTGCAGCTACTTACAGAAGAGACCATTCTACGTGCACACAGAAAATGGCCCGACATACGAGCATTACGGTAGCCGAGGAGTCCCACAAGGCGGAGTGCTTAGCCCGACTCTTTTCAATCTCACCCTCTGTGGATTAGTTGACAACCTGCCAAGCACCGTACGACTTTCCATCTATGCGCACGACATCCGCATTTGGGCATCAGGTGTGACACGACTTCAGCTTCGCGCTCGGCTTCAGAAGGCAGCCATAATGACATCTTGCTACCTTCGTGAACAAGGACTTGAAATTTCATGCGGGAAGTGCGCAATGGTGGCATTCACGAGGAAGCGAATGTCTGCTTACGGCGTATCTATTAACGGGCAGCTTATACCATACAGCAGAAGTCACAGGTTCTTGGGAGTGGTAATTGACAGAGACCTATCTTGGACTCCGCACGTCAATTACGTGAAAAAGCGGCTGACTGCTATCTGTCACCTGTTCAGGTTCCAAAAACTTGGGGAGTACCTATACACGCTATGTTACAGCTGTACATGACATTGTTCATCGGATTCCGGCGATACAGCCTGCCTGCAATATCCAACATCTGCAAGACTAACCTGCGTACGATTCAGAGTATTCAAGCCCAAGCCCTTAAGATATGTCTTGGCTTACCACGCAGTGCATCAACGGCTGAAACCATTGCCCTTGCGCAGGATTACCCAATCACAACGCACATTACCGTTGAGACAATGCGTATGCATCTCAGGCATTATGCTAAGACCTCTTCCCACCATCGTGCGTCGTTTACTTTAGGGTACGCCCCTGCGACCAAGCCAGCGTTTTCTCCGTGGTGTTTGAGCCGTCCACAAGTACATATAATGATTCCAGGACTACAGAAGAAGACAGATCTACCGGCCCCTGCTCTAAAACAGCTGAGCTTACTTCTTTTACATGAAAAATACAGCAACCACGTGCACATCTATACCGATGGATCGACTACGTCGTGCAGTTCTGGTGGTGCCGTGGTTATACCAACGCGAGGAATGACACTGCGGTTCAAGGCATCGCATGTCACGACCTCAACGGCGGCAGAACTAACGGCCCTGCGTCGAGCACTGGAATTCATTGATTCTGAAAGACCTAGAAAATGGGCTGTGTTCTGATTCAAAACCGGCATTACAGTGCACGCAGTCAGTTCTCCGACACGGATGCCATGACCAATTGACATACGAAATCGCGAAACTTTACCATCACGTCCAACAAAAAGGTCACGAGGTCGTATTTCAATGGGTACCTGGCCATTGTGGAATCAGTGGCAATGATTTCGCCGATAACGCTGCTCGCACAGCACCCTCCTCCCCCCCCCCCCCCCCCCCCCGGAAGAGCATAGCGTTCCAATTCCGCTTTCGAGGACAGACACCGCAAGGCAGCTTCGACACCTGGCACGCAGTCTCACACTGACCGAGTGGAACTCGCCAAACTTACGACTTACACGACTGCATCGACTAAACACCTCCCTGCAACTCCGGCCTCCACTCGGACTTCCTCGACGTGAAGCTACGCTTCTCTGTCGCCTTTGGTTAGGAGTTGCCTTCACAAAGGCATACTGTACATTAATTGGAGTGACTGACAGTGCAGCATGCGAGGTCTGTGGCACCGAAGAAAACAAACATCGACCACCTGCTGTGCCACTGTCCACGATACACCCCAGAGAGACAAGAACTTGCCAAAGCTTTCCAAAACTGGACAATCGGCCGCTTTCTGTGCAGGTGCTGCCAGAACACCGCCCCCACCCGTCGGCCCATAAAGCGGTGGAGGCGCTTTTGTGCTTCTTAAGGACGACGGGCTTGTGCGACCATCTGTGACTATTAATGCAATTTCTGTAAGGCCACACACGTCAGCGAACTCGCCGCAATTTCCTTCTTTCCTTCCCTCCTCTCTCTCCCTGTTATCTTTGTTTTCCCCTTTCCCATTCCCCCGGTGTAGGGTAGCCAACCGGACGTTATTCTGGTTAACCTCCCTGCCTTCTACTTATCTCTTTCCCTCCTATGAAAGCGGCAAAGTGCGGCATGTGCTCAGAGCGCCGTGAACGCTGTGTTCTCGCCGCTTCGTTGGCGTTGAGGCGAGAGGCTGCACGCAGGTGAATTCGCTCGCTGCTGTGTGCGCTATGTTAAAAGCGATCGTATTACGGGATGGACGCAGGGACGGTTTTTCCGTTGGGTAAGGATAGAAATGCTTGCGCATTTAAAACCATCCGATTTCAGCGTGCCCTTATTATCTATGAATTCGTAAGCGCCGTTGAACACCAGCTGCTGCCTAGAGGACGTGTTCGAATAGGTCTCCTTCTACAGCTACGCCGTACTGAGTCCACTTTACCACATCTTCTGTGGCTTCCTTGATGACCGAAGCTGGATTTCTAAGGCAGACATCCGTTACTCTTGCCTTGAGCTCATCTAACGTCCGCCTCGATCATGTAAACACGACCTTTCACATAACACCAAAGAAATCGAGTGAAGAGAGGTCAGGTGACCTATAGCCGGCCAATTTACAGGCCCGTGCCTTCCAATCTATTTCGCATGAAAAGTCGCATCCAGCCAGTCTCGTGCTCGGTTGCTGTTGTGTGCTGCTGCTCCATCTTGCTGATACCACAGAAGTGGAAGACGTGACAGCGGGATTTCGCCGAGAAACTGATCCACCTCTTCTTCAAGCATTTCGTCCACGTAAGGATGTCCACTCAGTGTGTGATCGAAGAAAAGTGGACCGATTATAGCACCGGCGTAAATTCCGAACCCCATTTTGAGCGACCACTGGTACTGATGCCGATTGCACTTTACCCCGTGTGGATTGGAGTCACTTCAATAGTGTGCATTATGCAAATTTGCATGGCCGTTTCTGCAAGAATTGGCTTCATTTGTGCACATGTAGTGGCTCAATAAAGCCAGGTGACTCATCGGCTTTTTTGAGGACCCAATTCGAGAAAGTGAGACGATTATGCAGGTCCCTATCTTCCAAGCACTGGTGCAGGTTAAGGTAATACGGATGAAAGGCCGAGTCATTTAGAATACTCCAAACTGATGACTTTGAAATTGGCACGTGGGCGGCCGTGTCCCGCACGCTAGCATGAATGTTTGAGACCCCAAATGCTAGAACATCCGTGCGTAGGCTAAGACTTAAAGACAGGGTCATCCACCGCTGTTTCTGGAAGCTGCTGGTTTGTCTCATGTTTTCATAATTTCTGATGATAGTCGATGCGTTTGGTCTACCTCCACACTTCCATGACTGATATATATTTGCGGCCTTCCTCTTGTTGCCATTTGCAGCTCCCATGGCAAGGACAGAGAGAGAGAAACGAAGAGGGAAAGGTAGAGAGGTTAACCAAGGACGTGCCCGGTTGGCTACTTTATACTTGGGGAGGGCGAAAAGGGAAGAACAGGTCATGCTTCAAATTCTACTCATTAGAGATAGACATGGCGACTGGGACGAAGAAAAATGCACCTTTAAACATTTGCACTGACGTTGTCAATTCGCTTTTGTGGCGATAGGTGTTGTGGCAAAAAAAAATATTCCGTGCACTTTATCTACGCTAAGACAACAGTTATGGCATGTTGGAATCTCAGCGCTTACACCCGTTGTTGCAAATGGGTCGCAAGCCCCAAGGGTAGCGTTGGCCTGGCGGCCTGGGGCACAACTGGAAGCATCCGAAGGTCCTGGCAAAGCATGAGTCGACTGCTAACAGAACAACTTGTTTATTCTAGCATCGCAAAAGAGCGGCCGGTCAGGTCGACCGAAGTGGAGAGACGGGAGAGCACACTTCTCGACGGAAGAATTCGGAGCCTCTCTCTTGGCGTCCGGGGGCAGCTGCTTTTATACTCTCGGAGTCTGGGGCAAGAAGGAACGCCTCGTCACAGGCGCACGTGACGGCGCCACGGACACGCTGAGAGACACGTTGAGACGAGTGTAGTGACGGATCCGCCGGGCCGGCGCCGGTCAGACCTCCTCGCTTCACACTTGGGGAGCTCCTCTCCCCGGCTGCCGCGCTTTGACAAGCGTGGGCACCAACATGCACACACACACACACGCACACTTGAAGACACGTGGCATTGAAACATGCCTGGAAGCGCTTGGCGGGGAGGCGTATCGGCGGCGCTGAACGGGCCAAAATGTCCGCCGCGGCGGACATTTTGCGCCGCGCCGGCTATACCGCGTGTCGTAGGCGAAACGTAACAGGCAGCTTGTTTCGAACTAACAGCGAACGCGACGTGTTACTTCCGCCGGAGCGCGGCAGATAAGAAACTAGCTCGATCACGGTGTTTTTCTTTATTTCCTTTATTTCGTTCTGGCTAACTCAGAGGGAGTTTGTACGAGGACGCTGCTTGATGATGCGGGTGGGAGCGCAGTCACGTGGTATTTTTCATATTTAGCGGGGTGTATTTTTCAGTCAGAAAAAATTAGTACGCAATTAGCACTCGCTGAAAATACCGCACAGCCCCTTGGCTGTGCCTACAAATGCCTCATTGACATTTTATTATGATAGTACGTCTTGAGTTAGATAATAAATTACAATTACCTAATTAAACCTCAGTAATGAAAATATTACTGGCAACTATTTCACTGTACCGGAAACAATATGCGCTAGGTTTTCTTCGAGTAACGTAACTGCTCTATTTTTAAATCTGGGTATCTGGGTGCATGATAGTTAATTGAGACACCCTGTATATATTTATGATGTCTGCATGCAAGTGGCGATGTTTTCATCGCTAACAAAAGTTGTAAATTATTAGAAGAATTTTTTTTTCTTCAGTCGTTAGCATTGCTTACTGGAAATGGAAGCAATACTCAGACGCATATCATTCACGTGCATTTCACACACCATTGATAGAAGACTGCAGAAAGAGTCACTGAAGTCTGCGGTTTTTTTTTTCATTTAATTTCATTTTCATTTCATTTCATTGCCTTAAAGACCCCGTAGTAGGAGTATTACATAAGGGGTGGGGATACAACATATACAAACAAGTGTTATAATACATTCAATTCTGTAAATAAGAAATTGTTACATCTTGAACAAATTGTGAAGAGCAGGTGACGGCAGCGATTTGATGAGGAAGGCCATTCCAGTCTTTAGATGCTCGGTAGAAAAATGAGGCTGAATATGTATTTGTGCGTGAATGTGGTTGTGCTACCCACTGGAGATGGCCAGTGCACCCTGACCAGCGTGTTGGGGGAACAATGTATGGTGGCCGATTAAGCTTCGAATAGTAGAACCTATGGAAGAGGGAGAGGGTGGCACATTTTTCAGGGTCAAAAAAGCACGCAAAGTAATTTGAAGCGAGGGGAACATACAGCAACATATTAATTCTCTTAGAAATACTTTTTACTAGAAATACTTTTATTCTCTTAGAAATAATTTTTATTGGTTACCTTCATGTCTTTTAAAAATGTAATGAACTTTGTCCTGCGTGTATATTTAGATATATTGTGTATGGGCATGGCGTTTAAAGTGGAAACTTAAGGCAATGTTGAATTAAGCAAATATGGATGAAGCAGCCGCCACTGTGCTTCTAATGCGGTTGTCCTCCTATGGTCAAGGTTTGCAGAAATAAAGCGAAAGTATGAATTAAAAGCCGTGCACGTCCGCGCAAACAACGATGCAGTAAGCTATTAGCCCCAATAAAATTTTAAGTGAAAAGGTCGAGGCAAGTCATAAGAAACCTCAAACGATGTGAAGGACAAAACTCTGGTAATGACATTTTAGGTGGGGGGAGGGGGCTCTGACACGTAATCGGCGCCTATGGGTGCCATTCACGGAATTCCTTCCAAGTCAATATGCGTTGCAAACTCACTAGCTGCAATTTGTATTTTAAAATATATGCTGTAGAGTAAATAATATAAACATTAATTTCCCTGATTATGTTAATTATTCAATTCAGCATTCTGATTTCTTGTAGAAGTAATGACCACCTCATCGGGTAATTAATAAGGGTTAGAATTGTGTTATCTGTCACAGGCAATTTTTAAAAACTTGGTGCAGCTAAAGATACATAATATCACTCTATATAGTTTGTGCCGTAATAAACGAAGCTTTTTAGAGGAAGATGACCAGGTTTTATTAATATCGGTCAACCATGTCAGGCGAATCGTAACCGTAACCTCTAGATAATCGTATTAATTGACCTCAGTGAAAGCGCAGTTACGGGAATACTAATTCTTTAGAGGTGACTTCTAACTTGCACTATGCATGAAGACGGATTTCTCGCATTGAGTTTCATAGTCCGATCTTCACACCACTCGAAAACGGGATGCAAGCCATCGTGTTCCCCCAGTAATGCCAATGCAGCTGTACAAGTATACTTGAAGACTCACCAACCATCACTTGTCCTGCATTTCTCTTAGTCGATATTCATGGTCAGCTTGCCTTACGCCTTCCGCGCTTCAAACTTTGACAATCTCATGTCTCCTTGGGTTTCTTCATTGTATGTGCTGTCGAGAGGCATAGCAGCCCGAAATTTGTTAAGAGGGAAGGGAGGAGGTAAGTATGTCAATTGGATGAGTTGTGGAAAATCATCGCTTTCGTTATATGCGCGTGAAATCCATTTGATAGCTTTAAAAAAGTTCCGCGAAAGAACTAATGGTTGCATTCCGAGTCCAAAACTTAACAGAAATAGAGTAAATATCTTGAAGCTCCGAAGTTGTACTTGCAGAGGTTTCCTGGGGGAGTGGAAAATCGACACTGTCAAAGAACTGCAGGGATAAGGTTCAATTTATGGCTTCTTGTTTCTGGCATGGCTTCTGTGGGCTCGAACGAATCAGATCCCTTCTTTTTTTCTTTTTTATGATAGCGACCTTCAATCGTCTTTTAAGATGTACGGAGCTGGTTCTGTGTAGAAATTTAAACGTGCTCCCATGAGTGGGTGGGAACCAAGCGATCTTAGGGCTACACGCACACCGCAGGGGAACGCGACGCAGACGGCCTTTAATTTGCGTGAGCACACTGCCCACAACCCCGGCACTTCCTTTCTTTCTTGCTTTTTACTGAGTAAGCCGATCCGGTAGAGCCGCTTTCTCAGACGTGATGTTTTCAGTTGAAATTTGTATTTATCGTCGTCAGGATCAGTAATGTCTCTTCCGGTAACGATTTTGTGTGCTCTCGTTCGATCAGCGGCTACTGTTGGATCGCTGAGCCCGTACCGAGGAAATATCCATCTAGTACTTCAATACAAATGAGGCGGCTTATCCTGGAGGACAGATCGCCTTAGTCGGAGTTGGGTTTGTTTTTGATGGCAAGGAATTAAAGCCGCGGTTGTGCATTACAGCTGGAACCTCAGAGATATCAATGTTTAAAAATATTTGACTCAGAATGCAGAACGATGCTGCGGTTAACTAAGAATTGTTAAGAAAGCAAATCGCAACAAATATTTTCTGCCCAGCGCGTGAATGAGTGCATCGTATAAGCAACATATTAGGCTCTAGAGAAGAAAGTGCTATGGCCATCTAGATTACACTTCAAAGGAAGTGGTGGACGCAATTTATCCGTTCGATGTTGCCGTCGTGCTGACCATGATGCACACGTATACCCGAGTGGCACTTAAGCTGGAAGTGGGAAGAAGGGGCAGTTAGTGTGGACGTAACAGATAAAATGATCGATTCGAGACTTGTTTGTAATCGGATAAGAATTTGCACTGATGTCAAACGCTAAAAAACAAAGATATTACGTTAGGATGGATAGTTGGGCGTGTTGGTTAAGCATGATCTGAAGTGAAGGCGCAGTGTTGGAAGTGGCGCGCTGTATGTGTGTGTGTGCGTGTGTGTGTGTGTGCGTGCGTGCGTGCGTGTGTGCGTGTGCGTGTGTGGGTGTGTGCGTGCGTGCGTGTGCGTGTGTGTGTGTGTGTGTGCGCGCGCGTGTGCGTGTGCGTGTTTCTGTGTGTATGTGCGCGCGTGCGTGCGTGCGTGCGTGCGTGCGTGTTCCTTCTTCGTCCACCGTCGTTGTCGCGCCTTCCCGTCAGATCATGAAAACAAAGATACGTTGCATCAAAATCGCCATAAGAACGAGGGGCACGGGCTGAGCACGCGAGTGGCCTCGCAGCATGCAAAACTTGCCATGTCGCGAGCGACTTCGATGTGCAAGGTGCGTTAGCTGAGGCACTCGAGAAGGCGTTGAATTGAAGGGATGCGGAATGTATCAGGCACACTTCCGTCGCTTGAAGCTTTCGCCAGACGTCGGCGTTGATGGGCGTGTCTGTGAATGTTTGAGACGAATTCGGCCTCGCACGTTTTTTCAGGCGTGATTGGAAAGACGCAGCCGGCTACTATTACAGAGTAAACAAAAAAAAAGCAAGAAAGAAGAATAGAAAGAAGGAAAGCCAGGCTCTCGATCTTGACAAGCCAATAGTTCACAATCAGACAGGCATACTTTCTTGCAGCTGGCTTGCATCATGCACTTTAGAATAAGAAGGGCGACATGTTGCGAAAGTTGATCAGTTTATATCGGTAACACTGAATTGAGTGCATACCACTGCAAAAAATGGGCACCAAGGCCCCCGAAACAACGTTGGTGCTGCATTGGCCTAACTTAAGGAAGTTTTCAAAAGCAGATCGCGTTTTTAAGATAACTTTTTTTTTAAAGTATCTTGTCAGTATTTTTGAAATGACGAAATACTTTTTTGAGTGCCTAGTACTCTATCTCAAATACATTTCTCAATTCGGTATTTCATACTCATCTAAAATAGCCTGTGTCAGAGTCGTTCAACTAGGTCGCTTGAACGAAGGGACCTCAGCGCCTTCGCGTGCGTGTTGTTTCCTCTCTCTCTCTCTCCTTCTCTCTCTCTCTCTCTCTCTCTCTCTCTCTCTCTCCGCGCGTGCTTTGTCTTTTCATCTTTCTGTCTCCCCTTACCTTCCCCACAGTTCAGGGTAGCGAAGTGAATGCTTGCCTTCCGGTTAACCTCCCCGCCCTTCGCATCTCATTTCACTTTTTTCTTGATACGCTAGAGAGCAAACAAGTTCAGCAGAAGAAATTGCTCATTAATCAATCAGCGCATTAACGGAATTATAACTTGAATAACATTTCATTTTTCTTTTTGTACAAGTGTACACTCCATGGCCAAAAATAAAGGTGAAAAAGTTGTTCCAAGTTTCCTTGATATGTGGAAGTGTGTTTAAGCACAACAGGGTTAGAATAGACAGCCAAACGGGCTGCAGGGACTTGCGGCAAAGCACTATGCTATATATGCGGCCACTACACGCACAAGCCTAAATGACATTTACTCGTACCCCAGGACATCGGCGCCCCGATCCAATGGTATTCTTGGGAACCCACCTTGAAGGAGGAACGAGCTTGCTCATGTCAGCCATGCTTGGCGAGAAAACACCAGTACCCCTTTTGCCCTGGCCACATAATGAGATCCTATGTGTATTCCTTCGAAAAAGCAGTAAGTCCAAGCACCGCAGGTTTTCTTCAAACCGCTGTTACACGCCGCCCCCCTCCCCCTCTCTTCACTCGCATGCAATATAGTTAGTCGTTTTATTATCTACCCAAACTGCTGCTGCAGCAGTGCGGTTTGGAGTTTGTCGTCATGTTCTCGCTTTAACTTTTTGATTAGATTTAATCACTACACCATGCACGCGAACGTTCAGCAGGTGTTCTAGAAGTTCGAAAAGTAAAAAAATAAATTATATTCTGGCGCTTTGCATGCCAAAACCCACGCTCTGATTGTGAATAACGCTGTAGTAGGAGACTCAAAGTTAATTTTGACCACCGTTATTTAACGTGCACCTAAATCTGACACACGAGCTTTTCTTTTTTGTATTTCTCACCCACAGAAATGCGGCCGACGCGACCCGGACCGAACCCGCTACCTCGAGCTGAGCAGCGCAATGCCATAGTCACTAAGCAACCGCAGCGGTTCCAATTAGAAGTTCACTTGGCTCGAAGAAAATGCGGCGAAGCAGTGCGATACGCCCAGTAAATTGGTGCGGACGCAACGCGTTAATTGTGTGCACTCTTGCTTTCACGTGCAGTGCACACGCACGAGTTCAGTGTACGTTGGCGAAAATATGCAAGGTCACTTAGGCATATACAAGCTGGTTCTAAACGCGTGCCTAGAGAGAAGCGATATTATTATTACCTGTACGTATACTGACGCTTGTATGTATAAACCTGAATACCGAGCCCTGCGCATCGATTCCTCTTTTAAACATGACTCCCTCCGCCGCGGCGACACAACATGCTGCTGTTTAACTGCTATAAGCACCAGGTCACGGTTTCAATTCCTGGAGGCGGT